>NC_064852.1:82712606-83012606 GCF_024139225.1 Suncus etruscus
GAAGAGACACAGCGGTAAGGGAGAGGCAATACATGACAGGGGCTATATATATATATATACACATAAATTGTTTGTGATTTCGGCTTGGAAAAAGTACGGAAAGTCATGTTCACATAAAGACTGACTTCAAAGATCTATTTGAGTGTTATCATCCAAATCTTTGGCATTTTGTTTCCTTTCCTAGGAACCGTCTAGAATAAAGAACATTTTTAGATAATGTGAATTTAGAATGGTGCATTCCTGTGAGGTTTCCCCATTGTCACACTTGTAGTATGATAGTTTTCTGCATGTTATGGTGGCCTTCATTAATTAGAAAGAGAGCACAGTCATGAAGCAAAGCATAGCATGCATGCTATGAGACAGTTTTTGCTGGGCCCTTCTTGGTCCTCTCGAGAGTTTTCTCATGACATTTTTTGGCCTGGACTGATAGTAAAGTGGGTAGGGTGTTTGCCTGCATGTATTTGATCTGGGTTCAACCTCAGAATCCTGGGTTCAATCTCAATCTTCCAGGAGTAAACTCTGAGTACAGCTATGTGTATCCAAAACCAAACAAACAAACAAACAAACAAACAAAAAAAAAAGATATTTTATGACTTTATAATTTACACGAGAAATTCTTTTGAGATTTTGATACAGATTGCATTAAGTTTGTATCTTTCTTTAGTAAAATGAAATTTTAAAATAGTTGCTTCAATTTATTCATGAACATGAACTTTTTTGCTCTTTTTTGTTTTGGGGATCATACTTGGTAGTATTCAGTGTTTACTCCTGGCTCTGTGCTCAGTGATATCTCCTGGTGGTGCTCAGAGGAATATACAGGGGTTAGGAAGATCAAACCTGGGTCAAACATGTATAAGAAAAACCCTACCTTCTGTACTATTGCTCTGACCCCCTGGTCATAAATATCTCCCTATTACTTTGTCTTTGAGTTAAAAAATGCCTTATATATTTTGATGTACTAATTTCTCTTGGTTAAATTTGTTCCATAGTTTTTTACACCATTCTAATGCAATGGTAAACTAATCTTTAAACATTATTCTCATACTATCCTATCTAAAGTTATTGATTTTTTGGTGTGTGTTAACCTATTAATTTAATTGTTACCAGGGATTGGTGGGTAATGAATGCTCAGTAAATGCTAGATGAATTATGAAAGAATTAAAATATTTCATTCATTCAACTCCAATTCTTTGAATATTTGCTATCTACAACTTGAAGGATTAGTCAATAGTCTGAGTGCATGATTTGCAGGATATCTGTGTTTAATCCTTAACATCACCTAGCTTTGTGAGCACCACCATGAATGCTCATAGTGAGGAGTAACCCCTGAACACTATTGACTATAACTCTCAAATCAAACATATCTATTAATTAAAAACTAAAGTTAATTATAAAATAAAGTGTCTCAGTTACTTGTAACTTCAGTGACCAAGAGATAGTGTTACATGTCATCTTATTTCTTATTCAACACACTAGAATGTCATTCATTCCTGCTTTCTGACAATATTCTGTGTGAGTGGACCCTAGAATGACTTGCATGAAGAAGGCCAAACACAGTGTGCTATTGTAGATATAAATACTGCAAAGTAAGGGTCTGAAGTGGTGATTAGTCTTTAAAGTTATAGGAAGAATAATTTACCTAAGACAAAATGAACACAATAAAGAAGATTAACAACAACAAAAAGCAAAAGATGGTGGCTATTTTCAACCAATAATAAGACAAACAAAAAAATAAATAAAAAAACAACAAAAAAAAACCCAAACCAAGAAAAACCAATAAATAAAATACAAAAACAACTCTCTTTGCCATTTTTAGAATTTATGTAATACTAAGATTTCTTGAACTACTCTGTGATCTTTCCCTTGTTGGTGT
Organism: Suncus etruscus; assembly: GCF_024139225.1. Classification (NCBI taxonomy): domain Eukaryota; kingdom Metazoa; phylum Chordata; class Mammalia; order Eulipotyphla; family Soricidae; genus Suncus; species Suncus etruscus. The sequence goes on from NC_064852.1 coordinate 82,714,480, forward strand.
GATGTTTATAGAGCTATAATACATTATAAAATGTATTTCATATTAAATCTATTTTTATTTTAGTTTGATTTAGTTTTGCATTTGCTTTTTTTTATACTAGCTCTTTCTCATAAATTCTCCCAGTGATTCAGGAGTTAACTACCTATTTTTATAATTTAAAGAAATTACTCTTGTAAGAAAAAAAAAAAAAACTCTTGTAAGGCCAGAGAAGGACAGTGGGTAAATGCTTGCTATCCATGCAGCCAACTATTTTTGACCCCTGGCACCACTTATTCTTCCAACTGCTCATCAGGAATCCTGTATCTCTAATCACAGGGCCAGGAATAAACCCCGAGCACAGTTGGGTGTTTCTAGTGAGCCCATGATAAAAGTAATGTTTACATTATATTATTTTAGGTTTTACTTCTTAGCTAATTTGGGTCATGCCATTATTCCCATTATTTAACATCTGAGTGAATCATGTTTAGTTTCCAGTATCTCTGTAAGTATTCAGAGAGGGTATTTCCAGGGAATTCGAAGTAATATTAGGTCATTTCTTTCAGGTTTATAGGTATTTTTAAAAGCACAAATCTAGTTAGTATTTTTTTCATGAATAAAACCATGAATAAAAAACAAAATGTTGAATTAGTATAGTTATAGCCTAAAACCTTAAAATTTCTGGTTTTGTTTGTTTTAAGGGGTAGTGCTTAGGCCTGACTCCTGATAACTCTGCTCAGGAATCATTTCTGGCAGGACTTGTGAAACCTTATGCAGTACCATAGTTTGAATTTGGGATTGGCCGCATGCAAGGCAAGAAGCTTGTCCTCCCTACTATCACTCTGGCTTCATATCTTAAGCTTATAAGTAAGTATACTAGAACTGTGTTGTTATATGAAGTCTTTGAGTTTTCAAAGAACACAAATTAATTAAAGGTAAGTCATTCCCTATATCCAAGAAAATGTCAGTATATGAAAAAACATCCTTGATCTGCTATAAGTAATTATGAAATAAGTAATCTTAAAATAAAATACGTTTAGCACATTTTTATGTATTAATGATATATTATTTTAAAATCTTTTTTGGAAACCACTTTTTATTTCTTATAATCATAAATTTTTTTTAAAAAGTGTCAACAGCATTTTTCTATAAATCTCCAATAGAAGAAAAACAGAATCCCGGGACATTTGAATTAACATGCATGCATTTATATTGATATAACTGCACATAAACTTGAAGTTTTCATTCTATTCTACTTGATTTATGTGGGACTAGATACTGTATCTATTTGCCATGGCAACAATATCTTGATGAACTGCTTCAGGGTCCTTATCAAAATGAGTCATGCTTCTGGTAGTGACAATATGACTCTCTTCCCAGCACTGCAGCACTGATTTTTATGTAAGGAAAATAGGGAATGTTTTTCAGAAGTGTGTGGGCTGTAAACAGAACAAAGGGGTTATCTGTAATTCAGACTAAAAATAAATTACAGAGTTAGCAATAGCATTCTCACCAAGGCCCTGCTCCAGAAATGTTTCAGATGAAAAATTTGTTTTTGAAAATTTCCTAAAGAAGAATCCAAGTGTTGTACAGAAATGCTAGTTTTCTAATAGCTTTCCCCTAATTACTTGAGTTCTTTTATGTCCTTACAGAATATTACTAAGTAGACTCATCTTTGCCTTTCATATATTGGTAAGAATGTCCTAAGGATGTTATAAAGCATTATGTGTATGAGCCCTGGGTGTTTAATCTAGCCAGGAACACACAGTGATGACTTTTTTTTAGGAGACATGCTGTTAATACAAGAATGGTATTGTTATAAATATGAGGCAGCTGATTATCAAGTTGCCTTGCTCGGTATCAATAGTACAGAATTAAAACAATATTTTAACATTTTGACAAATTTCAATCCTAAATTTTTAATTCAAAATTTAGGAAATTATTTTCTTATTTGTTTATTTAATGGAAAAAAAGATCTAGCCACTGATGTTATGAAATAGTAGCCTTAATTCAGTTTTGATGGTTCTGTAATTTAGTTCAGACTCTACAGAATAATTCTCAAAAATTTAAAAATAAAATTTTCATATGACCCTATGATTCTACTCCTTGTCATCTATATTCAAAGCACAAACATTAATTCTAAAAATATTATCACATCAGTGTTTATTGACCTCTATTTATGACACAAGAGACATCTAACTATCCCACAACAGATGTTTAAATAAGAAACTGTTTTTCACACATGATGGAATTTATTAATTTATTAAAAATGAAATTTTATTTTGCTGTAACTTGGATGGAGAATGTTAAATTAAATGAGTAATGAAGAAAAATCTTAGGTAATATCATTCATCTGTAGAAATATAAATAATGTAAGGAACAAATAAGTAAGGAATAAACAATGTCTAATGTAAACAAATCCCAAGACTCAGCCTAAAAATATAGGGCATTGTGGGACATTAATGTAGTATGCCTAAAATATCAACGTTAATGTAATTATGTCAGGATACATCAGTCAGCAAAGTTAGTGAGATGAGACATTATATATTTTTAAAGCCAGGCATAAGATCTCAGGTATCTCACTTGCAGGACAAATACTCTTAACACTGAACGATATCCACAGTCCTTAGATGCTATACTTAAAATTCATTGAGAATTCTGTGCATCTTTACATATATGAATATACATATTGCTTATTAATGTATGAGAAATAAAAAGTAAGAAGCTTAAACTATGTATACAGTATTTATGAATCTATTCTAAAATAATAAAATCATTACTTATGAATATTTGTATTTGACAGGCACTTTAATTTCTAAGCAAAAATGTATTATTACAGTTCAGGTCGAATCGTGGGTACAGAGATGATGGAGCTTGACACTCTCACCCTAAAAGCACTAGCAATATAATATAGCACCATTTCTTCTTGCAAAGGCATACTATAAAAGGGGAAATTTTACATATAAAAACAAGCTCTTATCTAATAGGGATAGGAACTCATACATTTTACAATACAGGGGTGCCTCCCATCTTGAACATATGTCATGTGGGCCCAACTTAGATTCCAAATGATTAGACAGAAACCTTTCAATCCCGAACTATAGATTTCAGACATAGAACCGACACAGTTCTCCACAACAGCTCCAACAAATCAATTTCTCTCTGGGACATTCTTAATACTGCTCTGACACCAATATGCACCAGTTTTGATATGACAAGAGCAGGTTGTCTTACCTCACCACCTAAGGATAGATGAATTCAGAAAACTTGTCATCCTTTGACCTGTGCAAAAGCCAAGATTGCTATCTACAGAAGACTGACTGTGACAACCATGGCTGGGCAGAACTTATCCTGGGACCAATAAAAAAGACCATAGTCTAGGCTTTGTAATAACCAAGATCTAATTCCAGAGGCCTGACTGTGACAATTGCAACTGAACAGATCTTCTGGAAACATAATGACTCTATCCTAGACTTTGTCCTAGGATTGGTGCAAAAACCAAGACCACCAACTACAGAAGACTGATTAAAACAACAGGGATGGAACAAAACTGCTAGAACCGTAAAGAAAGACTCCATCCTAAGCTCCGTCCTTTGACCTGTAATACCAAGATCTGCAAATACCGAGATCTTTAGCTACAAATGCCTGATTTTATCATCCACGATGGAGTGGAAAGTTTCCAGACACCACAAAAGGACCTAGGGGAGAGTAAAAGAACATGTACGGAACCTGTAGTTACTCCCATAACAATATACTTCAAGGGCTTAGAAACCCTGTGTATCTTAGGCCAAGGGAATTCTCTTTCTAATCTCCCCAATATTTACTGTGCCTATGCAAAAAAAAAAAAAAAAAAAACAAAACAAAACAAAATAAAAAGCACAAATTATTTTTTTGGTTTTGTTATTGTTGTTTTTTTGTGCTTTGTTTTTATTTCAGGACCGTGGTTATTATGTGGTGGTTGTCTTTATTGCTGTGGTGCTTTTCAGGGTTTTTTGTTTGATTTTTTTGGTATTGTTGTTATGTTTTTCTTTCTTTTCCCCTTTCTTCTCTCAAATTGATATTTATAGCCACTAGAAGGACTCCCATTTTTTTGCTTGTTTGATTTTTGCCCCATTTTATTTTTTCTTTCCTTCAAACAGAACCACATAACTCAAACCATCTTGTTCTGCCTCACAAATTGAGGGGAAAATAATGGAGGGTACCAAGACCAAACAGTCGTATGAACATTAAGTAGAAATAAAAAATGATCAGACTTAACATCAAATCCAATGACAACAGAATCGATACATAATCTACAGCAAACTAGACACAGTGGGGACCACTTATACTAGCAGCCTGAGGAGTAAAGGAGGGGATATGAGGTGCATGCTGGGAACAGGGGTGGAGGGAAGGCAGCATTGGTGGTGGAAATGCCTCTGATTCAATATCTCTATGTACCTAAAATGTTATTGTGAAAGATTTGTAATCTACTTTGGTCAAAATAAAAATTATTATAAAAAGTGTATTAGTAAAAATGACATGATTGGGGCTGGAGTAGGATATTTGCTTGCATATTGACTTGAGTTTGGTCTTTGACACTTTATATGGTCTACTAAGCCTTGGCAGGAGAGGATCCTGAGGGCAAAGCCCAGAATAAGCTGAAGTACAGTGAGAGTAAGGTGTGACTCCCCCCAAACAAAAAACCAAAAAATTAATACTATTTCAAATTTTTGTGTCTTTAATGTGTGAATTAGTAGAAAATAGCATTTTTTCAATATAAGTTTATATTTAATATAGTTCATTTATACATTCATACAGTCAACATAATTTAACGCAAGGTCGCTAAAGATAATTGGATTTGTTTTGGTTGAAGTCTATGAAGAGAATATGGCATATAATAGTTATATAATTGAAAAATGGAAGTTGTTCTTTATCTGTTTGGTGAGTGGTAGTCTCCCAAGTGATACTTGGGAGGCCCTATGACCATAGGAAATTTTGGGTCTCTGAGCTGGCAGTTTAATGCAAGGGATGTAGGATGCAATGTTTCTAGGTCATTGCACTGCCTGTATAATTCAGGTCACCATGGAAGTGCTAGGGGTCTCTAAAGGCCATACCTACAAACTATCCACATAGTATCCAAAATTAAGAGTCCTTTTCTATGTTTGCACCCAAATCATTCTGCTATGTCCTTCTCTCCCGCAACCACCCTTCTCCATGAGAAACACATTATAATAATTTTTTATAGATTCCTGTGTCTTCTCAATGTAGCATATGCAATACAGAAAATTACATTTATTATTGTCTTTATTATTATTTATAATAATCAAAACTTGACCCTCTTATTTTAGTAGAAATAATTGTAATACAACAGTAAAAAAGTTTTTTTTAATACAGGAAAACTGGCAAGTTCATTGTAGCAGATACAAGTTTTTCAAAATTTTTATTTTTGTTTGAAATTTTGCATTTTATCATTGTCAAAAAATAGTGGTTATTTTCCTTGAAGTGACTAGCTGATTTCATTGATTTCAAATAAAATGCCTGTCATATATCCAACTCTCAATAACCATAGTTTGTATGACAGTTGTTCTTTCAGGTACAAAACGGGTTTCATGTAAAATATAGCTACCTATCTCCAAGCTCAATCACAAAATGCCTGTTTTTAAAATGACAAGAAAAAGGAAAAGGATTTCTGTGTATTTCCTTTTTTGATATATATAACTCAAAATATTTTTATTTTTATAAGTAAATAAATTTTATAAAATTAATATTTGAACTGCTCCATCTGTCACACTTTTTATATTTTATTTATTTTTATTTCATTAAAGGTTAATCATTAAAAGTTAATCATTAAAGGTTAATGATTTGCAAAAATTGGTAAATAAGTCTTGGGTATACAATATTTCATCACTACCAGTGTCAACTTCCTTCCAGCAATGTTCCCTGGTTCCTCCTTCTCATCCCTCTTTCCTCCCCTACAATATATATATATATATATATATATATATATATATATATATATATATATATATATATATATAGTGTATATATATTGTGTATATATATATATATAGTATATATATATTGCCATCCACCTTGACAGGTACATTTCAGAGTTTGATGTGTGTAGTATACATATCATGTTTTCAGTGTTATTGAGCTTGTGCTATGGTTATAATAGCAATACCACTCTCTTACATCACAAATATACCTAAGACCCTGATTCCTTTTCCATTACTACTTCTCTATTTCATATTGTTTTTCTCTACTTTATTTCCTTCCATTTATGTCCTCTTTTATATATTCTAGGGTCAAGGATGACCAGGGATCTCCATTAGATTTTATTCTATATAATTAATGTATATAATATCATTCTGTGTTTGTCCTTCTGGCTTAATACATTTGACATGATATCTTCGAGTTCTAACCAGATTGCATAAAATTGCATCATTTAATTATTCCTTGCAACTAACTGCATGCTATTCCATTACACATATTTAGCACATCCTCATGATCCATTCATCTGTCACTGGACTGCTAGGTTGATTCCATATCTTAACTATTGTACTAAGATCTTCAATGAATAATGCTATGCTAATGTTGTTTTGAATAAATTTGTTTTATCTTGGAGATAGTTGCCCAAAAGTGAAATTGTTTGGTCATATGGCAGCTCAATTTTAAGTTTATTGAGAATGCTCCATGTTTTCCAAAGGGGTTGAACCAGACACCATTCTTACCAGCAGTGGATGAGATTATTTTTTTTTTACCACATTTCCACCAATGCACAATCATTCCCACAACTTTTGATATGAGCCATCCTCTTTAGTATTAAATAATATATTACTGTCACTTTTATTCAGATTTACCTAATGATTAGTGATGCTAATTACTTTTCTAATGTGCCAACTAGCCTTTTTCTGTCTTCCTCTGTGAAGTGTCATTTTTATTTCACCTCCTCAATTTTTGTTAGGGTTTTTGGATTTTTTTTGTTTTATCTTTGTGAATACTTATAAATCCTGTATATTATGTAATGTATTGGATGTGAATATTTTTCCCTTTCACTTATCTTTTGGTTTTAGTCTAGGTTTCTTTTGCTATAAAGACTTTGATGTAGTCCTATTTGTTTATATTTGATGCTATTGCCTTTGCCAGTGGTATTAGATCATTGAAGACACTTTGAGGTCCAACTCTTGTAATATTTTGCTTACATTTTCCTCAATGTATGTAATAGTTTCTGGCTAGATAGATCTCAGAATCTTCCATCTACTTTAATATGTCCTTTCATCATACTTCTTAGTAAAGTTAAATTAAAAATATGTATAACACAGTGAGAATATAATTCTTACTCATGCCTGTTATTGTTTTCACCTTATCAATGCCTTGATTCAAGCTAAGGCATTTCTCATTTTCCTACTAATGCTTTTTCACTATTAATGTAAATATCAACATAATAATAAGCAAATATCTATCATCTGAGTATTTTTTATTAATGACTTTTATTGTGACCAAAGTGAATTACAAATCTTTCACAGTATATTTTAGGTATATAGTGCCATTGAATCCTGGGCATTCCCACCACCAGTGTTGTCCTTCCTCCACTTCAGTTCCCAGCATGCAACTCATATCCCTCTTCTTTGCCTCCCGGGCTGCTAGTATAAGTGGTTCCCTTTGTGTATAGTTTGTTGTAGATTGGGTATTGATTCTGTTGTCACTGGCTTTGGATTTGGTGTTAAAGTTTGATCATTATTTTATTTCTACTCAATGTTCTTACGGATGTTTGGTCTTGGTACCATCTATTTTCCCCCCCTAAATTTATGAGGCACAACAAGATGATTCAAGTTAGTGGTTATGTTTGAAGGAAAACAAAAACAAAACAAAAAAGCAAAAACCAAACAAACAAAAAACCTGGAAAAGTTCATCTAGAGGTTATAAATATCAATTTAAGAGAAGAAAGGAAAAAAAGAAGAAAAACATAACAAAAGAACAAAATAATACAAAAACAAACAACAAACAAAAAACCTGAAAAGCGCCACAGCAATACAGACAACAACCAAACAATAACCACGAGCCTGAAATAAAAAAAGAATATGCTTTTTTTTTTCTTTTTGCATAGGCACAATAATTTAGAAAGGGAATTCCCTAGAGATACAAGGTTTCTCCACTCTTGATGTATACTGTCATGGGCATAACTACAGGCTCTTTACATGCTCTTTTTCATTCCCCTAGGTATTTTTATAGTGCCAGGAAATTTTCTGCTCAGTTGTGGATGATAAAATTGGGCTTTAACTAGAGATCTTGGTATTTTCACAGTTCATAGGATGAAGGGTAGGATAGAGACTTTCTTTATGTTTCTAGCCATTGTTTTAGTCAGTCTCTGTAAATGGTGGTCTTTGGTTTTGCCCCGATTCTAGGATGAAGGATGACTCTATCCTAGGATAGAGTCTTTAATTCTGTTTCCAGAAGTTCTGCTCAGTTGCAGTTGTCAAAGTCAGACCTCTGGAATTAAAGATCTTGGTTGTTGTACAGATTGTAGGCCAAAACCTAGGCTATGGTCTTTCTTATTGGTCCCAGGATAAGTTCTTCTCAGTCATGGTTGTCACAGTCTTCTGTAATTAGCGATCTTGGTTTTTATACAGATCAAAGGATGATGTGTCTACTGATTTCATCTTATGGCTAGGTGATGAGCTAAAACAACCTGCTCTTAGATCAAGTTGTTGCCATTTCTTCATTGTCAGTGATATCAAAACTGGTGCAAGTTGGTGTCAGAGCAGTATTAAGAATGCCCCCTAGGGAGTTTGGTTCCTGGAGTTGTTGCAGAGAACTGTGTCAGATATATGTCTGAGATCTAGGGTTTTGGATTGGATGGTCACTCTCTAATAACATGGAGTCTAAGTTGGGTCCACATAACATATGTTCAAGGTGGGAGATGCCCCTGTATTCTACGTTTTTGAGTTCTTATCCCTGGTAGAAAATTGCTTGTTTCTATACATAAAATTTCCCCATTTTTAGCATGTCTTTGCAAAAAGGAATGGTGCTATATTATATTGCTGGTGCTTTTGGGAGTGAGAATGTCAGGCTCCATCATATTTGTGCCCTGGTTTTAACTTAAGCTTTTATCCCAGGCAAGACTTTTTCTTGTAGGTTTTTGTAACAAACAGAAACAAAACAGGTGAAGTTAAGGAAGAGAAGAAAAAATACACACACACATATAACATATATATATATATATATATATATATATATATATATATATATATATATATAAGAAATAAATAAAAATGAATTAAACAGTAAATAAGGAAAAAAGTGATGTAGGAGACTACCTTACATTTGTGGGTAAATAGGTTAAGAGGTAGTATTATAAAGTATTATATTATATTAAATTTTAATATAGAGTATTATAGGTAGTATTATTTATAAACATATAAAGGAAATATTGAGATATTCTTGTGGTGTAATCAAGGACACATTTTCATCACACACCCTGGTCTTGTTGAGTTTGAGAAATGATTTTCAGCAGAAAGGGATTGGGTAGCATTCTTGCACTGAGGGTCCTTCTGGAGCTGAAGGACCAACAGTCCACATTTTGGGGCGGGGTGAGAAGGAGGGCCACACAGCATGAGTCAGCATAGTTTCTTGCCAGGGAAGAGATGTGTGGCCAAGAAGGTGTCATTTCACTTGGGAGCTAGATGATGATTTATTGGGGCAGGAGGCCAGTCTTGATACTTAATGAGTTAAGAAATGAGGGTAAAGAGCATTAAATAAGGAGGGATATCAGATCAGGACTGGAGAGTAAAGGGATAGTAGGATTTCTGAAGGAGGGAGGGAAAGATAGTATATAGGAGGGGCTGTATGTGCTTTAGGCATGGATTGTTTACAATTTAGGTTTGGCACACAGAGAGGAGTCCTCTGTATATGTTCTCATGCCCACATTAAGACATACATTGTTGATCTATTCTTAAGTTATTGTTAGAGGTTTGACCCTAGTAGGATGTGTCCATCTGAGTATTTTTATTGACAATACTTTTGAACTTGCAGAGTTACAGAGATCTTTTTTGCTGGTGTCTAAATTCCATCTCTAACACTTACAACAATGTTCTCATTATTTTGTTGCCACAAAACAGACCACCTAAAAATCAATGCTAAAAGCAATCAATTTTTTCTCATAATACTGCAAATTTATTTAGTATAGAACATATTTTCCTTAATGGTGTTACACAGTTGAGGCCCCATAGCTGGTTTAAAATCATCTTGACTGCACTGGAAGAGCTATAGAGAAAAATTGAAGCAGTAGGATGTGTGTGTGCATATGCAATCATATATCTGTATAGGAGGAAATTTATTCTAGAAATTAATTCTTATGTTTAAAGAAGCTGAGGAGTTCTTAGAATGATCTGGTATCTACAAACTGGAAACAATGAAAAAAATACAATTGTGTGTATGTATGTGTGTGTGTGTGTGTGTGAGAGAGAGAGAGAGAGAGAGAGAGGGAGAGGGAGAGAGGGAAAGAGAAAGAGGGAGAGAGAGGGAGAGAGAGGGAGAGAGAGGGAGAGAGAGAGAGAGAGAATATCTGAGTATGCATGATCTGAGTTTTCAAGGTTGAAAACCAAGACAAAACCAAGACACATCAGTGATGTGTGAGAGCAGGAGAATCATCTCATTAGAATACTTGACTTCAGCAAGCCATTTTTCAGATTCCCCAAGACCACATTGAAGGCTGAATTTTTCCATCCCCCAACTTTTGCTCGCACCTAAACAAAAACTGCCACTCCTTTTTTGTCTTTTAGGGGCTCCCGCTTTTTTTTTTCACATAAACTTGGGACAGAAATTACTTTGGTTTTACCTCACATGTCTGCATTTTTCTATAAAACTAAGAAAAAAATGAAAAAAATTATTTATAAAATATTTATATAAAAATGTATTTATAAAAATTTATATTTATATCTATATAAATGTATTTATATATTTAAATTAAATCAAATTAATTAAATTAAAATATAATTAAATATTATATGTTTATATTTATAAAATATTAAAATAATTTATAAAAATAAAATAAAGCAAAGATGGAAAAGGGTCAGAGGTCAAGTAGTCATAGATGCATTGGTGGAGATTAAAAAAGGACAAATTACATATCCAAGCCAAAGTTAAGGACAATAGACTCAACAGACCCAAACTATAACATTCTAAGCATACAATGGACCTGTTGTAACTGGCAGGGCATCAGTCAAAGGGTGGTAGTATAGGATGCCCTCTAGGTACATTGGTGGAGGGAGGTCAACACTGGTGGTAGGATGGACTCTGATTCATTTTATGTCTGATATCTAACTATGAAGAACTTCATAAATCACAATGGTTTCAATAAAGTAAAAGTAAAAATAAAATACTTGCAGAAGTACTAGTTTCAGTGAGACATAACTTGCCTTCACTTCACTTTTCTAAAGTCAATCCCAAATGTTGCCAGATTTATTTGGCATATCTTACATTGTTCAGAAAAACAAATCACCGAGTGTCCCTGGATATCTGCTTTTATTAAGTGAATATAGAAAGAGTCCTACCCTGTAATTGCACCTCAGGCTACTAACACCCTCTTGGATTGTTCCAGTGCTTTCCTTGAAGATAGGGTGTGATATCACCTACAGTAGGAAACAGTGGTTTGTGTAATCCATTCTTTTATTTTCTTACCATAATTGTTGAGGGGACCTTCTTTATTTAGTCTAACTGATCTAAAAGCTTTTGTCTTGGGGCCAGGGATATGGCTCAAAGGGCTGTGGTATATGCTTTACATATGAGATTCCTGAATTAGATCCCTGGTGTTACATGTTTCTCCACTTACTTTTTTTAGTTCAGTCAAGCTGACACAAAATTAACCACTTTTTTCCCTCAGATTTGGATTGATCAGATATGAAATACTAAGGCATGCCACTCCATGTGAAGCTTAGGCTGTCTCACATCATGATGGTATTGGGGTAATTTGTTTCTTAGGATGACTAGATATTCCTCATGAGCATTTTTCTTAGACACAAGAATGAGAGTCCCATTTAAAGATTAAAATTATATCACTTTTTCTTCAATGAATTATCCAAATTTGTCACAGAACCCATTTGTATTCTTGGGCAGTGACTACAGACTTTCTTCTCAGTAAAAAGAGTAAAAGAAATTTGTCACCATCTTTAATTTGTCATCAATAATGTGATTTGAGGAAATGACTTTTTTAGACTTTCCCAAGTCTTATTTTCTTGTCTGTCAAATGAATATCACAAGATATTCTACCTTATATAAGCTTTTCATGAAGATTAAATTACCCAATTATGTAACTCTAAACGGTGTTTGACAAAGAATAAAAGCTAATAAATTGTAGTAATTACAAAATTTTAGAAAATTAGTAAAAGTACATTTATTGATTATAAAGAAACAAAGAAAATGTAAATCAAACATTTAGACTCTAACAAAAGAATGCTGAATAGAAAATGGAAGGGAAGCAGATGCTGAAATAGGTCGAAGGCACAATTGGTTAGTTAATGATATTTAGATGATAAGTGAATGATAAGTCATTTTATTTATGCTTAAGTGGTCATTTGGTGGTGGGCACAGTATAATATATATAATTCATAAGGTGAAAAAACTTCAGAACTAAAACCTATTCAGTGCTATAAAATAATGTTACCTCAATTAAAATATATTCCAGAAAATGTGTCTTTTAATACTTTCCCAGTTATAACTCTATCTTTTACTATTTGTAAAATTATTAGTTAGTCTTTTTTCCATGTAGGTGCAAACTTTCAACATTGACAATTAGCCAGAAACCATCTGGAGGATGTATACTAATTTTGTTGCTATCACGCACTCTTGGGGGTTTAAGTATTACCAAGAGATCCCTTACATTAGGGAAGTTGTTAATTAGGATAATAGGATAATGAACTTGAGCAAGTGGGATAGTTCTCTTAGAAGACTTGTTCTATTTCTCTGATAAATTAGGGTTAATTCAATAATTTTCTAAAAAGATATGGTTTTTCACTTAAAATATAATGGTATTTAAATAATTTTATCTTCTAATATTCAGTACTTGTAAACAACCAGGGAAAATTCTTATTTGGTTCACATAGTAACGATATAAATATCCGGCACAAACAGAATGAATCTGATCAAATCAAATTGAGCTAATCAGACTTTAAGCCTCTAAAAATACTAACATTAATCTCATATTGCCTTTAAGATTCCATATATCATTAGCATTTTATTTATGCACAAGTCATAAAAATGCAGGCGTAAAAGGAGACATAATTTAAAAGCCAAACTATGTATTTGGAAGTATAATTTGTTTAACTTATGCCTTGTTGAATGTTAGCTTACACCCTGCTTATGCCCCAAAACAAAGGCATTCCTCCTACTTTCTCTTTCTTGTCACCAAGCCCATTGATTTGTAATAGTCCACCTGGTAGGTACTTTTGTCTCTCCCTGGACCTTCTCTCTCTCAGTTGAATTTATACAGGAAGAATAAAGAGAGGTGTCAGTTTGGCTTGATGTGTGCAGAGAGACTAACTGTGTGCAGAGAGACTAACTAACAAGACTAACTGGACTTCATGATTCTCTCTTGACTGACTTGCTTTATTAATTCTTTGCAGCTACCTGCTTCAGACCCATTCACCTGGGGTTGGAAATATGACATGCTGGGTGATTTCACAGTTGAACACACTTTTGAGCATTAAAAAAAAAATTGAATGTTGCAGTTTAATCTGGGACTAATTTGAAACTCCAGGCTCAGAAGCTTAATTCCCTAGGAATTAAGTCTAGGGCTTAAAATATTTTAATGTCTATGTGACCTTAGTTCTATTCCAAATTCTAAATTAGTCTCTATATCTGTAAAATGGGAATGAATAGAATGTCACTCCAATAGCATTGTTGCCAGAATTAATTTCATTGTATATTGGATTTTAAATCTTAAATTTTAGCTATTCATATGTATAAAATTTAAAACATATTTTGAACTTGTGTACCCAATATTTAATTTCTTACTGATAAGAGAGAAATTCTTCTTTCTTGCATACAATTACAATAATCACTGTCAGAATATAAGGTATTTATATTACTCGATTTAATCAAACCATGAACTTTCGGCATTATCCCAAATTATCCTAAAAATGTTCACAAAAAACTGTATGTGATGACCATAAAAATCAGCATGTAAATGTTAATACAAATCCTCTGTGTGTGTTTCTTGAGGCACTTCATTTTCACAACCTCTTAAATTATAGACACATGATATAATAATGAAAACAGAAAATAACAAATGTAAACCATTGTTCATTTTAAATTTACCTCACATCCTCACATAATGTTTCCTTGTAGATCTTATATCTTCCTATAAACTATTGTGCATTTATTTGCCATATAGAGATCAAAGTGTGAAATAAAACAGCATAGGTTGACAGGGAATTTTCCTACAGATATCCTGCAAAAGAACATTACATGTGTATAGTATCAATCAGTTGGAATTGTTTGCAGTAGGAGAAAGGTATCTAATGACTAAATTTAAATATAAAAAACAATTTAAAACATTCTATTAATAGAGACTGGAATCATGGTTATTATACTTTTCATTCATTCATTGGTCAGTTTGTTAAATTACAAGGTTATTGTCTATCTTTTGCCTGGGTTCTGGGCCATGCCCTGCTGTATTAAATGGTCTGTTTACTGGCTTATAGCCTTGCCACCTGGTTAACTCTATTTTTACCTCAGGTACATTCAGATATCTTTGTGTAGGAAACTAATGAAGCCTGGGTTTTTAAGTGCCCACTTTCCTGTTCCCATAGCAGCCTGTCTTTCCCTGTTTACTTCCTCTTGTCCAGCAAACCTGACATTGCTTGTTTGCTTTTCTGTGGCCCCACTAGTCAGAAGCTCCATGCGATTCTTGGCTGGCGTTGACATTTAGCACAGTGCCAGGCACAGTAGGTGTTCAATAAATGTGCTAACTGAATTAATGGTTTTCTTCCCTGAGTTTGGCTTTAACCTCTCCACTTTCTGTATTTATATATACCTTGGGCTGTATTTAGTGCCTGTGTTTAATTATTAATTCTATGTGTCAGTGTTGCATGACCCTAATAGGGCAAGACACTGCCTATTAAATCATTTTTATGTCCAGAGACTTCATATGAACGAATCTTTAAATTCAGAACAGCTTGTACTGGATTTAAATTATTTTAAGCTACAGGGTAGAAATAACAAATTTTTTCTTTTCTGTTCCCTCACACCTTCTGATTCTCTGTGTAAAAGGACACTCAATAAATGTTATGTAATGTAAATATTGTTTCAGAGAAGTTATTACTAAAGTTATAAGTGAGACAGCTAACCTATTAGTTTGGAGATGATCTGAAATAAATGAGTTTGAATTTGGCCAATTTGACACCAGACAGGCCAGGATTGAATGTTGACTTTGACAATGCCTGTGCTTCTGAGCCCCAGTTTTTTTATTTAAAAGTAGTATTAATGGGGCCCGGAGAGATAGCACAGCGGCGTTTGCCTTGCAAGCAGCCAATCCAGGACCGAAGGTGGTTGGTTCAAATCCCTGTGTCCCATATGGTCCCCGGTGCCTGCCAGGAGCTATTTCTGAGCAGCCAGCCAAGAGTAACCCCTGAGCACCACCGGGTGTGGCCCAAAAAACAACAACAAAAAAAAAAACCAAACAAAAAAAATGGTATTAATGATATATTTTGATCATTTTTTTTTTTTGTCATTTACTTCTAGAAAACAATAGAAGTAAATGTGTGATGTGACTGGTAAGGCTTGGAAAGTAAAAGAGAAATCTGAGAATGTTGGTGAGAGAAAGTCACGCCAGGGAGGGATTGATGTTGAAAACTTGTTTGCCTAAAACAAGTATATTATGAATAACTTTGTAAATTAGTGTTATAATAATACTACTTTTAAAGGAAGAAAATTGTTTTAATAAAATAATATTAAAGCATTTTCTTATTTTAAACACTGTGATTTTCAGAGTTGCTTACAATACAGTTATTCCTGGAATTCAATGTTTCAACTCCAATCTCACCACCAGTATAAGATTCCCTCCAACATTATCCTAAATTCTCCAAATTTCTCCAAGCCTGCCCCTTAGTAGGTGTAAATAATTTACTTAATATTGATTGTTTCAGGGAGCCAGAATGATAGCACAGTGAAAAAGGTGTTTGCTTTGCATGCTGCCATCCTGAATTCAATCTTTGGCATTCCATATGGTCACTATTATGTCTGCTGGGAATAATTTCTGAGTGCAGAGCCCAAACATTTTTATATAATATAGGTTTATATAGTTATATATATGTAAATAGGTATATATACATACTTTATATATACACATATAGTTTCAGCTAAGTGATAATGAAATATAGAAAAAACTTTATTAAGAGAAAATTAATAAAAAAACTGTCATATCTCACAATGGGGTCATTCATTATGCTACTGTCTGAAGATTTAATAAGTTGTTTATTGCTAGTTGAGCACTCTGTTGCTGACTTTGTTGAATTTATGTGACTTCTATGATAATTTCACATCTAATTTGGTTTATTTCTACTGGAATGTCAATGTTGAAACTACAGTTTCAGACAGTTCAGCACATTGAGAATCAGTGGAACTGGGCAATAGAACTCATATAGAGTTGTCTTTGGATTAGTTTTGGATCTTTGGGCTTGGCTTCTGGGACTTTTGGAAGTATAGAATTGCTGGGGAAAATGTCCTGTCTTGGCTCCAATCAGGCATATCTTAAGTTTTGGGCTCTGCAGAGATTAGTGGAAAAAATGATGAAGCTAGGCCATGACACAGTGGCAGTTGTGTGTTCAGCTGCCAGGGCTTCAGTAGATAAGGGTCTTGCCATGCTTTCTTCTCAATGGGGTTCAGTGCAGTCAACTGAGAGATTGGTGTATATATGAGTTTTCATGGATTGGTTTGCCTGTCTTTCAAGAGTTAGATGTGACTATGGACTGGTTAGGTGGAGAGACATAGTAGTGTAAAAACAATACAATTAAATATCATCAGGCCAGGAGAGAGTACAGTGATCATGTGTCTGACCCAGGTTTGATCCCTGGCACTACATGGCTTCCTGAACATTAGTGGAAAGTAGGGTGTGAGTTCTGTGTATTTAGAGGATTAAAACAGGGTATGTACTCTGCGTTTAGGGGATTAGGTAAAACAGGGTATAGGGGATTAAGGTGTGTTTAACCAGGGTGTGAGCTCAATGTGTTTAGTTACAAGTAACAGCAAGGTAAACTTTATTACTATATAAACAGAACAGTGGTTTATCAGAGTTTTGATAGTTTTCTTTAAAAAAAAATTTTTTTTTGGTTTCAGGTTTTTACATTGCAGTATTCAGGAACTATTTCTATCTCTGTGCTCAGGAGTGATGCTTGATGGTGCTCAGGAGACCATATAAGGTGCCAGAGAAGGAGTCAAACTGAAGTCTTTGCTACTGAATTTTCATGCAAAACAAGCACTTTACCTTCTGCCCCCTGCTATTCTGCTATTAAATATTGAAGTCTTTATTGAACAATAAAGGATGTCCTTAACATTTTTGTATTAAAGATATGTACTCATTGTTTAGTTTCTTTTGCAGACAAAGGCTTTGAGATCTTTATAATTCTGGGCACACCGGTGTGCATATCATAAACAAATAAACTTTATACTGCAATTTTTTTATTAATGGATATATTTTGAGGCAGTACATAAACAAATATTTGGAGATGGTTAAGTAGCTGCAAATTTGCATATTTTCTGGTTCAATCAGCAGGCCATTAAGAAATTAAATTCTGGGCCGGGCAGTGGCACTAGAGGTAAGGTGCCTGCCTTGCCTGCGCTAGCCTTGGACGGACCACGGTTCAATCCCCTGGCGTCCCATATGGTCCCCCAAGCCAGGAACAACTTCTGAGCGCATAGCCAGGAGTAACCCCTGAGCGTCACCGGGTATGGCCCAAAAACCAAAAAAAAAAAAAAAAAAACAAAAAAGAAATTAAATTCTAAGATTATTTATAAAAAGTATTATATTAAAGAAAGTTGACCACTTTAAGTTAGACTGAAAGATAGGTCATTTTAAGATGGATTGTTTCCTCTATGATGATTTTCTAAGCACAACACTGAAAGTTTCAAGTGAAATCTTTCAAAACGCATGAGTTTTTATTTTTTAAGTGCAGTATTGAGAGTAGATTTGTAGAATGAGTTGTATTAAAACCTAGTCCTTGAACTGTTATTACATCTCTATGTAAATGAGAATTATAGCTCACAATATTTTCATATACCATATTTGCTGGCGTATTAGACGACCCTTCAACCCATGAAAAACTTCCTAAAAGTCTTAAAAGTAAGTTACTTCTTAAAAGTAAGAAGGGTGCGGATCACTTGTCTCTGAAGCTGGAACAAGTTTCAGCATGCCGTATACCAACATATAATATGACTCCCGACTTTTAGGAAGTTTTTCATGGATTGAAGGGTCATCTTATATGCCGGCAAATACGGTAATACAAAGAAATATGTAGCCTAATTCAGTGTTCAGATTTCTATGGTAGCCTCAGTTTTATTTATTTATTTGTTATAATAATTAAATTTGCCTAATTAATTATTCTTGATTCTATTCAGGGATCACTCTAAGCCATTTTGGGGGACTATAAGTGGTACTAGAAATGGAATTTGGGTTGGTTATCTGCAAGGCAAACAATTTACCTGTCATACTGGCTCCTGACCACCAGTCCCTGCTTTTGAATTAATAAAAATAGTACTGGAAGAATGATTTAAGCCATCCTGTTAAAATTTTTGCCTGGAGCTGGAGAGATAGCATAGAGATAAGGCATTTGCCTTGCATGTAGAAGGACAGAGGTTCGAATCCCGGCATCCCGTATGGTCTCCCAAGCCTTCCAGAAGCAATTTCTGAGCATAGAGCCAGGAGTAACCCCTTGAGCACTTCTGGGTGTGACTCCCCCCCACCAAAAAAATCTTGTCTGAAAACTATAAATTGATAAATCATTATTTAAAGTTGGCTGAATTTATTAAATTAAAATTTATAAATTATGAGAAGGAAAAATAGCATGCCTTTAGATACCTTCATCTTTATGTGAGAGGTTTGAGGGAGGTTGAATTAACTTTCATCAGTCACAAAAAAAAGCTGGACCAGTGCAGGTCTGTTTTGATGAAGCAAAAAAAGATTACTTATGAAGCCATAAAAAAAGCAAAAATGATTACTTATGAAGCCATAAGATTACTGAAGTTCCTAGGTAATCTGATGATTCAGAAATGAAGCCTGGAATGTAGATGTCAAGTTTTCATGGTTTGCTGTACAGAATCCTCCAGCAGGGAGCACACTCCTTCACCTCTGGGAGGACTATTTATAAGAAGTTGATCAGAGCCTGGAAATATTTTTTCCATATTTTTCCCTCTGGGAAAATGGGTTGGAAACTTCCTCTATGGAAATATGAGTATTTCATGTGATTAATACTGTTGAGACTACAGTGGAATCATTTTATTTGGTTCAATTTCTTTATGTATAAATATATTATGTAAATATATATATACAATTTTATCTTTAAGACTTAAATATGTATGATATGCATGCATATGTAGCTATACATTCCAAATATAAACTCTTGATGAGACAATAAGGCAAAAGAATAAATTGAAAATAGAAGGAATATTTTAGTTGTTTTAAGTTTCAAAAGGAAATTCAGATCATCTTTAAAGTCTAAGATTGTGGAAAGTAGTGGACAGTAGTGCAAGTTTACCATAATTTTTTGCAATAGAAAATTGCTTCTGTTTATATTCAGCATTATGTTATTAATATTATAATCACATATATTTTGTCACCAAATCATGAGGAATGCAAATATTGACCAAAACATCATTTTTTAAATATTAGCAAATATAGTAGTGCATTTTACTTATTCATGTAGAACAAGATATATTTTCTAGGGGCCGGCGTGGTGTCGCTGGAGGTTCTGCCTTGCCAGCGCTAGCCTAGGATGGACCGCGGTTCGATACTCTGGCGTCCCATATGGTCCCCCAAGCCAGGAGCGACTTCTGAGCGCATAGCCAGGAGTAACCCCTGAGAATCACCGGGTGTGGCCCAATAAAAAAAAAAGAATAAAATAAAATAAAAAAAGATATATTTTCTGTGACATTTACTTCTTTCTGTTTTATATTCTCTGTATTTTTCAGTAATATTGTGGTTGAGTTATATTGTAAATTTCTGTATTAATAAGCTAGACTGGGGCCTCAAAATATAGGGAAAAATGTCCTTAGTGAATATTTGTTTCCTTTAAATATTTCCTTTAAATATTTGTTTCCTTTAAAGATCAAAACTTCCATCACCATAACAAAATTACCCATCATCTAAATTTTTAAAGCACATTGGCAACTTTGATGTGTAGTCATGAATATTGTACTATATAGACATACACCACATTTTTATATGAGGTCTTGAAAAAAATCTAAGAATATGACTGGGATCATTTTTTTTAATATTGTTCAAAGGAAGTAATTTACAGTAATTAAATAAAAATGGTTTACATGTTAATATAATATTCATTTTATTAGTAATCTTTTGAATTTACATACTTCTTTGTTATGTTTTTGCATTCTCTAATAAGAGGCACAGGATGTCAACATAAATCAAAGATGTCACTAAGGATTTTCTAGACAAAGTAGTTGTGCTTTGAATTTAATGAGACTACAGAATAATGGCAGAAATGTTATTCACATATCACTGGACAGCTGAAATTTAAGAATACTATAAAATATTGCAGACTCGGATTTTCATTTTTTATTAACTTAAATTCTCATTTGAATTAATTTGCCCCATTTTATGATAAATAGGGCACATAAAAAAATAGCAGAGTTTGTGGTCACAAAACCATTCTTTGATCTATTTACATTTTAACTAAGCAAATAGAAGATCAGAGAATACCACTATTGTCCCTAGGATCAATGCGTTCGGGTGGGGGTTGGCTTTTATTTTTCTTTCTTTCAGTCTACCTGGTCAGTGCCTGATGTCCACTGAAAGCTGCAAAAAGGTTTCCCATTGTGCTCCTAGGCTGCCTTTGCCAGCCCTGCTGTTTCTGTTCTCAAGGCAGAGGAGGAGGCCTCTTCTGTCTCCATGACAACCGTTTGTCCTCAGGGGAAGCTGCTGGTAGCAAAAGACCTTGGGAGAGCTGGGGGGGAAGGGCTGTTTCAGAAAAAATTCTCAACGCATTTCCCATTTTCTCTGCAAGTTGCTTAATTGTATCACATGCATTGTGTTTCTATATTGTTGTTTATTAAAGCCACACACCCAGAGTCTGCTTTCCAAAAACAGAAAGCCACATCACAGATTATCTAGGGTCAGATGACATAGTTTTCTCTTCCCTTCTTATAACTTCTAACTTAAGTCTCCGGACTTCAGTGCCCTGAAACAATTTACATATTTATGGTCATTGGAAAGTCAAACGCTGTCTAAAACTGGGAATATTGTTTCCTACGTTATGAATATTTGAAAGGAAAACGTGCTTTAGTTTCCTCCCCCCCAAAATCTGTTTTACTAAGAGGCAATAAAGATATGTACCATATACATATATACATCGAAAGTTACCAAGCTAATTTATTAGAAGTGAACATTTGACACGTTTGCCAGAGATCATCAGCAATATCTTACATATATGCTGTTTTTATTTACATAATATCTATTTCTTTAAAAATAATGCTTAAAAACTAAGTATTTTATTAATACTTTACTTTATTATTACTAAATTTTAAGTAATTTAATTAATACTTAAAAATGCTTGCACTATAGGTACACAGTATTCCCAACTTTAATTTATTTCTAGGGACTGATATACTTCAAAATATCCAGTGTGGGGGGGGGAAAAAAAAAGATATCCAGTGAATGCCTAAAATTAGGGTACCAATCCCTCTATAGGTAGTATTTTCTTTTTTCCCCATGTATACATTACTAGGTAAAGTTTAATTTAAAAATCATGCATATAAGAAATGATCAACAATTGCTTATGTAAAATAAAAGAATAGAACAATGTGCTGTAATAAAATGCATGTAGATTTAGCATCTCAAAATGTCTTAATCATGACTAATATTTAAAAAAACAACAACTGAGGTGTGGCTGAACAAGCTAATAGGGGATGCAGATAGCTAACATGGGTTTGATTCTTGACACTCAAATGATCCCCCGTGCACAGCCAGAATTGATCCCTGAGATCAGAACCAGGAGTACAGCTGGATGAACTTCCAAACAACAACAACAACAACAACAACAACAACAACAAGAGCAACAGCGAAACTAACAAGGATAGAAAATGGTGCCATGGATGAATAATCCTTTTCTCCTCCTCCTCCTCCTCTTCCTCTTCCTCTCTTCTTCTTCTTCTTCTTCTTCTTCTTCTTCTTCTTCTTCTTCTTCTTCTTCTTCTTCTTCTTCTTCTTCTTCTTCTTCTTCTTCTTCTTCTTCTTCTTCTTCTTCTTCTTCTCCTCCTCCTCCTCCTCCTCCTCCTCCTCCTCCTCCTCCTCTTCTTCTTCTTCTTCTTCTTCTTCTTCTTCTTCTTCTTCTTCTTCTTCTTCTTCTTCTTCATCTTCTTTCTTTCTTTTTTTTTTTTTTTTTTTGGTTTTGGTTTTAGGACCACACCCAGCCATGCTCAGGAATTAATCCTGACTGCACTCTGGAATTATTCCTGGCCTTGTTCTGAATACCATATGGGATGCCAGGGATTGAACCCCTATTCTTCGTGTATGAGGCAAACTTTCTACCCACTATACGATCATTCCAACCTTTGGAGAATTCTTGTCCTGCGGGGGTGGGGGGGATGTTATCTAACATCTAGGCATAGAGATGCTTTAACTTCTCATATTTTCAACAGAAATGCAAATCAAATTTCTCTATCCTCTGTGAAGATAACACCAATTCTCATAGTCACAAAAACACACACAATAGAGTTCTAAGTCCCTTATGGACTAACTCAACATGCATTACACTAAAAACCATCATGACAGTTCAGACTTGGTCATAAGGTGTTAGAAAAGAGCTAGAAGCCAGTTCCAGGTAAAGGGCTGAGTTTTCCAATGAAAATTTATCTGCAACCCATTCTTACAAAATAATTCCACACCTCTATTAAAAAAGAAAATAAAGGCTACCATTTGGTGTTTATTGGCACAGATGATTTTCTAGTTGCTGGCTCCTGTTTTGACAAAGTCTATACTCACTTCAATAAACTTGCCCAGGATTTGAAGACATGTGGAAGACATCAAATCTGTTTTGATTTATTCCAAGAAACTGTTTTGCCCCCAACAAAAGCAATGAAATGATAAAATGAAATATTGAAAATAGAAGAGACAACAGGTACTTAATGGTGATATAGCAAATATCAACTAGCTTTAAGAGTGGGTTCTTTGTTTCTGTTTGTGAAATGAGCACACCTATTTTTTTCTTTTTCTTTTGGTGTTATAGTTACCTACCTGACAGCTTAAATAGGTGCGCTTCTCTTGTTGCTGCCTATATTCGCCAGTGTCACCATGTTCTGAGTATGAAGTTTAGGTGTTATACATACAGTGTCTGTCATATAGTGGTCCTTTCCCATGATGCTCATGTTGGTCTGGTTGCAAATGGTTAGTGCTCTTGATAACCCATTAATCTGTCTCTGAAGCTTTGTGCTCTGACTCAGGCAGCTGGTCCTACATTCTTTATTTGGGGGTTTTTCTTTGTTTTCAAACTATAGACACATGTCTGAGAACCACTGGTTTTATTGCAGCAATCAACTTGGGGACAGGTATGGGGTCACATATTTATTAAAAGTGTATGCCATGTGTGATGTTAAGTCTAAATTATAGTTAAAGTTTTTTAATTGAGTAAGAACAGTCAAATGAGATCTGTAGTCTTAAAAGTTAAGTATACTTGGGGCTGGAGAAATAGCATGGAGGTAGGGTATTTGCCTTGCATGCAGAAGGATGGTGGTTCAAATCCCAGCATCTCATATGGTTTCCCCAAGGCTGCCAGGAGCGATTTCTGAGCATAGAGCCAGAAGTAACCCCTGCGTACTGCCAGGTGTGACTCAAAAAAAAAAAAAAAAAGAAAATTTAAGTATACTCTACATTACTATATAGAGTTTTAAAAAATTTTGCTTATTTGAAACTTTGACTACAATTATAATCTAGTAATTTTATTATTTTAATTATATAAATATAATCATATTAAACTTGTTTGCTTGTCACAGACAATTCATTTACTTTGGTGTTCATAAAGTGAATCCATGGTTTCTTACATGTAGAACATTTTAATTAAAGGATACATACTTATACCACTGTAATTTATTATATATTTATACTTCACTTGCTCATTCATCTGTAATATAGGCATTTTGATTGTTTCTACATATTGACTATCATGAATAATGAATCATGCTACAATAAAAACAGGAATGCTAATCTTTAAACTCTTGATTTCAACTCCATTATGTAAAAGCCTGAGCAGGATTGAATAAATCTTGAGCTAGTTAGTGCTCTTTTTAAATTATTTAAAGAATCTCCATAATTTTCCATATCATCTACACCATTTTTTAGTCCCACCAACAATGTACAAGAGTTTCAGGTTTTTTACAACAACCATCAAGCTTTATTCTTGTTAATTTTTAGATTAACAATTTTCATTAAGTGTGGGAACTCTTAGCTATTATTTCTTTCAACCTCTTCTCTACCTCTCCTTTTGGCATTTCCACTCTGTATATGTTGGTGTACTTTAGGGTGTTTCACATTTCTCTGACAATATTTATATTCTTCATTTTATGAATTTATTTTATATTTCTCTTTTAATCTGTTTTTCAAATATGTAAATCTAATTAATCTAGTCCTAACTTGGCTAACTTTTTTAATCTACTGACTCAAAGTCAACAATAATTATTATTTATTGAAATCCTTCTTTACAATTTTTATCATTCTGTTATTTTTAACTCTAAAATTTCAGGTCTTGTAAGAATATAAAGGGAACAAGGGTACCAACATGTACATATTTCTAGCCCTGATAATTATTTTTGTATCTCCACAAAAAGAATTTTATGGAGAGAACAATTTTTAAAGCAAGCATTTATTTTCAAAAGTTAGAAGAGGCAAGTAAAGAATGTTTGCTTCTAGCTGAGGATATAGCAGTTATATAAAGAAAGAAGAAAATAGCAAAGAGATTTCTGCATTGTAAACGAGGGTCCAAAGGAAGAACACCAACACTGTCTTTTGTCTTACATCTTTCCCACCCTACCAACTATCTCTGAGATGCTTAGGATGTCTGAGTTTCTGAACTTATTGTATACTTTTTGGAATTCAAGAGAACTATAAACTGTCATTTATAATTGGTGCCAATGGGTGTAATTTTTGCTATATTATGATTTGGGTGGAAGATATGGATCAAACCACTGGTGCTCATGGCCTTCTTCTGACTGTTCATACTCAGAAGCCAGTTAGATTTTTACCCTTTTCCACTGAATATGCATGTGGTTTATCCCAGTTCAGGGAGACTGGGATATTGGTCTCATTAGGAACTAGTAAGCTAAATAGTTCCTCTGCTTATGAGTAAGGCAACTCCTGGCACTGTGCTCAGAAATCATTCATGGCAGACGTGAGGGACCGTCGGAGGATGCTGGGATTTGAACCACCTGGATCAGCTTCGTGCAAGGCAAATGACTTACAGCTGTGCTATCTCTCCTGCTCCAAGAATGAATTTTTAATTCTGGTGTTTTAAGAGTCATTCCTGGATAAAAGTGGACTAGTATTCAGTTGTGTTTTATCATAGTTTTGTGTATTCCCTTTATGCAAATGAATCCTCCATCCTTTATTTATAGTTTGTACATTCTTTGAGTTGGACTATCAAGTCAGACCAACATCTGATCCTTGGATCTCCTGAGAGGTGGGCTCTTTTAAGCATTTAGTTCCTTTGACTCTGTAGTAAACCTTTAGCTGCTCTGATGTTTTTGCTTGTATTTATGACTAGTTTATTATACTCAATAACTGCGATTATCTCTATTTGCTTTTTATTAACATTCTTTTTTTGGGCCACACCCGGTAACGCTCAGGGGTTACTCCTGGCTATGCGCTCAGAAGTTGCTCCTGGCTTGGGGGACCATATGGGACACCGGGGGTTCGAACCGCGGTCCGTCCAAGGCTAGCGCAGGCAAGGCAGGCACCTTACCTTTAGCGCCACCGCCCGGCCCCCTTATTAACATTCTTATACTAATGATCTGCATTTTTTTTTGTTCCAAATTAAGTTAATCTCTTCAGAAATTGGTCTACAAATATTTGTCCTCAAGATCTATCTTCTCTGGATAGCAACCCTCTATCCCTACAAATGAATGAAAGGCAGTTTTGTTTCCTCCAGAGAATTGTCTTTCCTTAGGAGCAGGAACTCAGTGAAGAGAGGTAATCCTAGGTGAAGACTACCTCTTAATATGGAAATTAGACACACTGAGAGTGTTACAGTGGAGGCTAAGGTAGGCATTTAGATAGGTATAGCCTGTCAAGAAATCATGTGACTCTTGACAATCAATTTCAGGAAAATAATAATAATAATATTTATTCCTTCTAGATATTATTGGAATATCCTGTGAATGAATGGACCATCCCATGGGGGGGCTGGATCAATGAAACACACACACAGACACACACACAGACACACACACACACACACAGACACACACACCAAGCATACATACACATTCTTACCACTGGAAGACCCAACCATTTTCCTGGCAGAAAAATCACCCAGTTGTTTTACTATTTTCCAAAAGAAAATGATGACTGATAACTCTTCCTAGATAGTCATTCCAAATGGTCCTGGATGGCTGATATGTCTGGTGAACTCTCAGAATGGATGGTAGGCAAATTTCCCTTTCTACATGAAGCTACAATACCTCATTGTCAAGTCTGATATAAATATTCTCAGGCATAAACAGCCTACTTCTACAATTTAATCTTATCAAACTTTTTTTTTTTTTGGCTTTTGGGCCACACCCAGTGACGCTCAGGGGTTACTCCTGGCTATGCACTCAGAAATCGCTCCTGGCTTGGGGGACCATATGGGATGCTGGGGAATCGAACCTCCTCCATCAGTCCTAGGCTAGTGTGAGCAAGGCAGATGCCTTACCACTTGCGCCACTACTCCAGCCCCCTTATCAAACTTTTATACACAATTTTTTTCCCAAATTCTGGCCATTCAAAACCTTAACATTTCATAGTTGTGTCAGTCCCTTGGTATCAGTATAACTTTAATGGGACATTTCATAGAAATCTACCAAGCTTAGTGAGCCTAAACACAGAAAGGCCATCTAACACCAACCACAACCCAGTAAGTCTTTGGATACTGACTTTAGCAACACCATGGAGAAATAAAACAATTATTTCAAACTGACCATTATTTGTCTAAGTTTTTATAAGTCTATTTGCCTGTGTTTTATAACAGACAATATAAAGTAAATTTGTTTGTGCCTGCAAGGGGGCAGAGTAGGATGGTGGATGAGAAGTTAGAATGAAAATAAGGTTATACCAGTAATGGGATTAGAGCTTGAAAATTTAATTCCTGAAATGACTGTATTATGAACAACTTGGTAAATCTTGGTGTTATAATAAATTTTTTTTGAAAAATCTTTTTTCTCCTTTGTTTTTGTTTTGTTTTGTGCTATAGAGGATTGAACCCAAGGTCTCACACATGAAGAACAGTGCTCTAGGGGCCAGAGAAAGAGAGAGCACAACAGTAGGGCATTTGCCTAGCAAGCTGCAGACCAGAGAGGGACCTGGTTTGATTCTCTGCATCCAATATGTTCCCCCAGCTTGCTAGGGGCGATTTCTGAGTGCAG
Organism: Suncus etruscus; assembly: GCF_024139225.1. Taxonomy (NCBI): domain Eukaryota; kingdom Metazoa; phylum Chordata; class Mammalia; order Eulipotyphla; family Soricidae; genus Suncus; species Suncus etruscus. The sequence continues at coordinate 82,742,272 of NC_064852.1, forward strand.
AGCCAGGAGTAACCCCTGAGGGCCACCTGGTGTGGCTCAGAAACCAATCAATCAATTAATCAATAAATAACATTAAAAAAAAAAAGAACAGTGCTCTATGACTTGACCCCAATCAAGAAATATTTGGAGGTAAAAGATTGAATCTGAAAAAGAGAATCTTGCTGCCAGCTCAAGACAAAGACTGCACCTGGCCCCAGATAATTAATGAGCTGGAATAAATGCCTGGAGAAGCTGAATGAAGAGATCAACAGAGTTTAAAGTTCTTTTCCTTGGCAACTCCTCAGCCCAAACTGAGGCAGCTTGGGATAATCAAAAACAATCAAATAAAACCCAGATTTTTTTTCTCTTTTTTTAGGTTTTTGACTATACCTAGTTAGTTGAAACTTTAAGAAGACATACATATATGTAACAATTACCTTTCTGCAGAATTATTTGGGAACCTATTTTTCTCTTCACACAAATACTCTTTTAGATACTTTACAGTCATTTATTGGTGAGTGTATTAAAATTTTATTTTATATTCAATTTGACAAATTTTACTTTTTTATTTGCTTTGATAAATTCTGCTTTTAAAGCAGAATTCTACAGTAAGTGTGAGAAAAAATTTCTTTACTAAAAGAAGTACTTATTTAAAAATTCATGAAATTATATTAGCAAATTTTATATTCTGGACAATGTTTTAGAATATACTTTATTAGATAGTAAATTTTCAATATAAATTTTGTTAATCTCTTTCTTTATTATGGAAGATAATTATTCAGACAATGCACATTCATTTGTAGTTGTATGGCAAATGATTATAAAATAGGTTTTGCAAAATAATATCGGACTTCTTTGTGTTTGAGATATCTGAAAATTGACTTGTTTGCAAGATTTATAAAAAGCCAATTAATTCCAATTCCCCTTATAATATTTAATAGGGAATTATAAAATGCATGTTTAAATCTATTTATCTTTAAAAATATGCATGACAACTGAATATTTCCACAGAATTGACATTTAATTTTAAACTAATATAAAACCAAAGAACCATAAAAAGAGTTAAGATAAATTCTTAACCACTGCATTATTAATTATGAGAATTATTAAAGAACACTTAAGTAACAAAATATGTACGTTTACTAACTACCCAGACATTTGGGGATGGTATCAATTGTACTGAGAGGAGTAAGAATTAAATTGTTAGATCTAATGGGATTTTTTAGAACTAATAGTCATTGTAGATAATGACAAATTATTGTTATTTAGGCTGCAAGTGTAATATAGCTTTGATTCTTTGTACATATAAAAGGTCACTAACATGTTTTAATTGTTTATTCAATGTACTATGTTGTTTTAAAATTCAAGTGAACATGTATGTATATAAATTTCAGATTGAGAGTTCAAATTGTTTTAGAAACTATATGTGTATCCACATATATTCAACAATAAAAAAACAGAGACCAAGGAGTTAAATACAGTAAAAAATGAAATATTTATTCTTTTGGCTCAATAATGATGTAGCTTACCATTCTTTTTATTAATAGCAATTCCCTGCATGCATTTCATCAATACACTACAAGTAAATAGTTTCATAAAAGGAATTAACATTAACCTTTTGGTTTGTGAGAAACAAAAATTTTGTATCATGTTAGGTAATTGCACAATTTTGTTACTTTGTTCATGGCTAAAAAGGACAAAGGCCATGTTATATATCTAATAGCTTTAGTGCAGCAGGAATTAAAAAAATAAGACTTGTCTGCATAAGCAAATACTACAAAATTGAGTAAAAAAAAAGTTTCATGAATAGAGGGTTACATATTGAGGCAATCATAATTGGTAGAAAATGATCTAGGTTTAAATTTTGACCAATGCATTTCCTATTGGAATGGTAGAAAAGATATCATAATAAACAAACCCACAAAACCTATTGTCTAACTTTTATTTTAGGAAATTATTCATTGAAAAGTTTTATGGATCCAAAAGTTTGGAGTTATGATTAGAAATAAAGGCAAAAGCATAAAGTAAAATAAATTGCCATGTTATACACTTGAAAATAATTTTCTTATGTACAAAATGTGACAAATAAAATTGATTATATTTTTTACATTATTTATAGTTAAATAAATTTTGGACATATTTTAGCAAAATAAGAAGTATATATTTGCACAATTGGCAGTATGCAGTGTTTTTTCTTGAAATCTAGGGAGACACCATATGACACTTGATATGAACTAAAAATGCAAAAGAAAAGGGCTTTTAAATGAATGCAAGCTATTTTCTTGATGTTATAGACAGCTGGTTGAATTCACTCTACCACCAACTTGTGAATTCAAACCAGATTTTCTAAATAATGGATTGAGTAAAATAGGGTAGCATAGGCAATATTAACATGCATTAGTGATAGTCTTCAAACTATTAATGTTTAATGAATGATACATGATAAATACATCCTTTATTGGAAGCTCGCAAAAGACACATACAGTGTGGAACATATCTGATTCAAAACAAGTTGTTTATCACAATATATATAGTGCATGTGTGTATGGACACACATGCACACACATATGTACTCAAATATGCACCACAGATTAAAGTAACTATTTACAGAACAGAGGGTGTTTTATTGACATAAAATGTCAACTTCTCTGAGCGCAGAAGATGGCAAAGCATACTGCAGCAGAAAGAGGAAGAACTATTCTAAAGCAATACTTTAGATATAATTTTATAGAACAGATTTATTAGATTACTTTTTTTGGGGAAAGCATTTAAACAAAATTAAATATAGAGCTCTGGAACTCAGAATAAAATTTGCACTTGCTGAAACAGAAGACTTGGCATAAAAATAAGCCTTTAAAATGTAGAGGAAGGAGACTTTACAGGCACATAACTGTTTAGGTAGAAACAAACACAATCGACTGAAAACACTTTAAAAATTAAAGCCATCTTGAAAATGGAAGTATTTGAAATTGTTGATAATAGATATTTTTCCAATCTTAGCAAAAATCTCACCGCAAATCAAATTTTATCATATTTGAGAGAATTGTGAAGTAAGAAGATCTTACATATATTTTTCTCAACTTAAACCTCATTTACAAAAATAGTGACAGTATTATGACTAAGCTATGAATTAGGGGCCAGAGAAATTCACCAGAAAAAATTTTGTAAAAATATGTTGGATATGGAAGTTAAAAATAGAATGAATGCAAAGTACTGTCCTAAAGGAGTTTGGTGTAATTATAATGACCACTTTGCACAACTATTCCTACAGTCTAGGTAGCCATTAAATTTCTCTTTAGCAGTGTCAGCTGGTAATAAAAAAAAAAAAGCAACCTCTTGTCAATGATATACCCTGACTACAGAGTTGTAGTGACAGAGAGATCACTGTCTTGTTATAGGCACTGACCATGAGTATGTATTAAAACAGTCAGTTTGGCATAGACTTCCTCTGGGAGTCTAATTGATACCTAGATTTTACTTACATAGGCTGTAAACAATTGATCACAAAAGAATTCTATTTCTTTTTACTTTTGGTTTTCCCTGCCCTCTTTCCCTCTTTTTTCTTTTTCTGGTTTGTCTTTCTCAAACTTTTCTTTGTCAGGCTTTGTTACACTATCATAAGAAGGAGGAGAGGTGGTAGAGGAACTTCCATCTGTTTTTTCTGGGGTAGAATTCCCATTTAATTTGTCAATAATCATATCTTCTTTTATAGGTAAGTCAATTCTCCCTTTGATAGTTTCTTTGTTATAGTCACTTGATACCTTTTTCAGCCTTTGCCTTAAAAGGAAACATCTGAAATTTCTTTGAATGATAGCAGCAGACACCTCCTCCTGTTTGCGTTTCAAAGTGGTGGTGATAGGTTCATAAGAGACTTTGGAGGGGTTTGATGCCATGAACCGGTCTTCCATTTGTATTCGAAGGGCATCCATCTCTCCACTCTCACCCAAAACACGCTTTGTAAAGGCAAATAGAATGTCCAGGCAATGGATACGGTCCCCACTGACCATGGGCAGATCCATGGCAATGAGCTGGACTTTGTTTGGTTTTGCTATGAGAAGAGGAGGATCTAGGGCAGCTGCGAAATCAGAGAGTTTAGAGAACTCTATGAACTGGGTGGCATCTGGATCAAACTTCTCCCAAACCTCGTAGAACATCTCAAAGTCATCCTCACTCAGGGGCTCTGCACTTTCTTCAGTAGCCACACTGAAGTTCTCCAGGATGACAGCGATGTACATGTTCACCACAACCAGGAATGAGATGATGATGTAACTGACAAAGAAGAAGATCCCAACAGATGGGTTTCCACAGTCTCCCTTAACTGAGCTTCCCGGATGAATTTTGTCAGGGTCACAGTCAGGTGGTGCACTGTTGAGAATAGGTGCTAGTAATCCATCCCAGCCAGCAGAGGTGGTAATCTGAAAAAGGCAGATCATGCTGTTGCCAAAGGTTTCAAAGTTGAACATGTCATCGATTCCAGCTTCCCTTTTAACATAGGCAAAGTTGGACATTCCAAAGATGGCGTAGATGAACATGACCAAGAAGAGCAGGAGGCCGATGTTAAACAGGGCAGGGAGGGACATCATCAGGGCAAAGAGCAGAGTGCGGATCCCCTTGGCCCCTTTGATCAGACGCAAGACTCGACCAATCCTGGCGAGACGGATGACTCGAAATAGGGTAGGAGACACAAAATACTTTTCTATCATCTTAGCCAAAAACATTCCTATGGGGGGAAAAACAGAAAATAGCAGAACATTGAATGTATTTACACTTATAAGAATCTTATCTTCGCAAGTTTATGAAATGTGATTTTCATATTAGTTTGAACGTATTGTTAGTACAAATTATCTGGAACCACTTTCTGTATTAACAATTAAATATTGGAGTTTTATGCCGTGATCCCAGTGTCATGAAGCCATTTTGCAAAGTCTTTCATCATTTTATAGTGGCGTGACAATTTAAGATTATATATATATACCTTAGTTTTTCTCCTACTTGAAATGTGTTGATTACAAATACTATTTTTGAAATCTCAAATGTATTCTTATGTATTACTGTTTCAGTTAGTTGTAAATGAATAATAGTTGTAAATTGTAATTCTCATGATCACATGTGTCCATTTACACAGCTGTCAGTTTTGTCAGTTCTTGAGTGATTTTTGTTTTCTGCAACTGTATTTCTTGTAATTAAATCATTCTTACCTACAATGGAGAGAATCACCACCACAAAATCAAAGATATTCCAGCCTATGGTAAAGTAGTAGTATCTAAGGGAGATTAGCTTGAGCACAAATTCTCCAGTAAATAGGATAATAAATACAAGATTAATTCGGGATAAAACTAGAGTCATATATTTGCTCTGATCATCTGTTTCCACCATCATGGTGACCATATTCAGGCAGATAAGGATCATAATGCTGATATCAAAGACTTGTCTGGTTACAAAGTCAAAGACCATCCCTTGAAATTTGTTCTAGAAGGAGAGAGAAAAGAAAGATGTAGTTAACTTGAGTATTAATATACAATTATATTATTACAAATGTGTTCTTTCTAGTATGTCATGAGGTATGCACTTGTCTGATATTGTATAAATTTATTATGTGGGTTTAATTTGTCTTCACATTATTTTTAAAAAGTCTAGGAATGAGGCTTCAGTAGTAGAGAATATAGTTTTTATGTGCCAAGCCCTGGTTTTGATCCCTGCACCATGTGGGCTCTTACACAACTAGGAGTGGCCAATTTTAAAAGGATAAATGAAAAATAAATCTTATGACAAGCACAAAGCATTAGGTCCATGTTGATCTAAATATATATAAGACAAGGCTGATTAAGACAGCAACAAATTGATTATAAATAGCATGAATGACCTTTTCTTTATTTTAGTAACTGACAATTTTTTAATAAAAGTAATAGTTAATAATAAATATGCTAATGTAAATATGATTTTTTTGTTTTTTTGGGCCACATCCATTTGATGCTCAGAGGTTACTCCTAGCTAAGTGCTCAGAAATCGCCCCTGGCTTGGGGGGACCATATGGGACGCTGGGGGATTGATTCATGGTCCTTTCCTTGGCTAGTGCTTGCAAGGCAAACACCTTACCTCTAGCGCCACCTCACCGGCCCTAGTAGATACGATTTTTATGTATGAATTTTCCAGTTTATTTATTACAACCTTAGGAATTTTTGTTATAATGTATTTCTATCTCTCCATTGTTCTAAGTATTTTACATTCTATTTAATTTTTCTTCACATTTTTCTTTTGTCAACAACAAAAAATATGATTTGTTGTTCTTTCCCTTTGCCCTAATAGGAATAATCTAATCATAATGTATAATGTAATAAAAATTCTTTTAATAATATCTATACTCATATGATCATTAGATACAGTTTAAATTTTTAAATATGTGATAGAAAGAAAGGTAAAAATAATTGCAGCTTACCTAAAATCAAAGTTAAAAAGCTTTCTCTATTAAATATAATATCTAAATGCTGTCAAGGACTTTTATGCCTTTTTGCGTGCCCTGTCCTGCCAATTAACCCCTTTCCATGCCTACCACCACCCACTATCCTCCAGACCACCACATTGTTCTTTACTTAGTTCCAACAACAAAATTGGTTAAGTGACATTTTTCATAGAATTCATGAGAAATTGCTAAGTCTCGGGCCTGGCAATAACAAGATTTGTGAGCTTTGAATGTGATGTTTTAAATACCCAGTTTCTTATTTCTAACCCACCTAAGGGTATACACAACCTTGAGCAAATTTTGTGCAAACTTTGTTTATACAAACTGAATTTGTATGAACTCATTGTTTATACCTCCCCATTATTATGACACTCTGCATAATATGCACTCGTGTGTGTGTGTGTGTGTGTGTGTGTTAGTGTGTATGAAGTAAGTAAATAAACCACAATGATGACTTTTCTCTCCTAAAATGGTCAAGGGTATTTTCTGATAATAATGAAATGAACAAAGAGACCATTGGTATTGTTATGAGTCTGTAAAGCCCAATGTACACAAACTGAAAGAAATTTCTATTTAAATCTAAAAGCAGGACCTCAAATGTTGGTAGCAGTTAATGAGGTAAAAGTTTTCAACTGATAAAATAAAACAACATTGTCTCTTTTTGGGGTGGGGAAAGAACCTCGAGGTAGGATTCTGGGGATGGGAGACACTTCCACTTATACTCATTCACTCCTACTCAGGCCCTATGATGCCAAGGGATAGCAATCTCTGTGCAGAGATGCACCAAGGACCTTGCAACAAGACCCTTGTAGTACTGGGATCAAATTTTGGGTACTGTGTGCAATGCATAAATTTCAGCTTTTTGAGCCATCTCCCTAGCATGAGAACATTGCAGTTTTTAAATGTATTTATTTATTTATTTATTGAGGTTTTTTTTTTTTTTTGGTTTTTGGGCCACACCCAGCGGTGCTCAGGGGTTACTCCTGGCTGTCTGCTCAGAAATAGCTCCTGGCAGGCACGGGGGACCATATGGGACACCGGGATTCGAACCAACCACCTTTGGTCCTGGATCGGCTGCTTGCAAGACAAACGCCGCTGTGCTATCTCTCCGGGCCCTTTATTGAGTTTTTTGATCACACCTTGTGGTGCTCAGTTTTCTCCTAGCTCTCCGGTCAGAGATTCATTCCTAGTGGTGCTTGGGGAACCAATTATGGTGCTGGGGATTAAACCATTCAAACATGCTTTAGGCATATGCCTTAATCCCAGTACTATCTTTTTGATCTCTGCCACTTTTAAGTTTTAATTTTTAAAAACTTATTCACTGTGGTTTGTAAGACAATTGGTAAGTTCCAAACATTGTATGTTCTAATTCTATATCCACCACTAGTATTAGCATCTCTCTCCTCCAAGTTCCTCCCTCTCCTTATCTTACCTCCTCAAGCAAACTCATTAAACTCACTTATTTTTGTTATAGTTTTTGTTACATGCATACACTATGCAGATTCTTATGGCTTGATACCATACCTTCACATCACCAAAATGGTACAGAACCTAGATCACTGACACTTTTTATTTTGTTTTGTTTTGGGGGGGGAGGTCACACCCAGAAGCCCTCACAGGTTTCTAGTGGCAGGCTTGGGGGACCATCTGGGATGCTGGGAATCGAACCCGGGTCTTTCTGGGGATGACTTCATGCAAGGCATAAAGCCCTACCGCTGTGCTATCTCTCCAGCCCCACTGACACTTTTTTTTCTTTTTTTCTTTTTTTTTTTTTGGTGTTTGGGCCACACCCGGTGGTGCTCAGGGGTTACTCCTGGCAATTTGCTCAGAAATAGCTCCTGGCAGGCATGGGGGACCATATGGGACGCCGGTTTTCGAACCAACCACCTTAGGTCCTGGGTCGACTGCTTGCAAGGCAAACACCGCTGTGCTATCTCTCCGGTCCCGACACTTTTAAAGAAATTATATACATTCTTTTTTTTGGCGGGGGAGGGGTCAGTGCTCAGGGATTACTCCTGGCTCTATGCTCCTGGCAGGCTCAGGGTCCATATGAGATGCCGGGATTCGAACCACCATCCTTCTGCATGAAAGGTAAACACCCTACCTCCATGCTATCTCTCCAGCCCCCAGAAATTATATAATTCTTATTGAGTGTAGCTTAAACTTTACAACTAGACCATATTATGTATTGATTATATAATTTAATATGTTTGATGTACAGTATGATCCAATGACATCATATGAAAATAGTACTTTGGAATATTAAAGAAAATTAGTAATTCTCACTGCTGGCCGAGGTATAGGTTTCTGAGGTTTCTTGGATCCAAGTTTCTTCATTGCATTGTAATATTTTTTCTGCTCTTCAGTCATAAAAATATCTTGACCTCCAAAGTAAAGACAAAAGATAAACTAGTTATAATCATGATACAGCTTAAAATTTTTTATAAAAGTATTTTTGAGGGGCCAGGAAGGTGGCGCTAGAGATAAGGTGTTTGCCTTGCCAGCGCTAGCCTAGGATGGACCGCGGTTTGATCCCCTGTGTCCCATATGGTCCCCCAAGCCAGGAGCGACTTCTGAGCGCATAGCCAGGAGTAACCCCTGAGCGTCAAACGAGCGTGGCCCCAAAACCAAAAAAAAAAAGTATTTTTGAGTGTTGCCTTTACTCTTTTATGTTTATAAATGGGCACCCCCTGCTAAATAGAGAGATATTCTGCAATGGCCATAAATGTGAATTTCTGAGAATTTTAATATTATACAAAATTCAAATGAATAAAATAGGATTTTATTTACATATGTTTAGAAGGGCATTCAATAATATTAATATCTTTTCATATAAAAAGTGATTTTCTGAAATTGTTTTCTTCTTATTTCATCACTTTATTCTTTGTATTTTAATATTTTCCTGTGTGCTAGACAGTGTGCCTGTTATTAAATTGCATGGATATATAAGACACAAATCTTGCTTCCAAATAGTAGGAAATTGAAAAACATAAGTAAGGAATGTAGAGGAATAAAGACAAAGACAAAAAGCACTTCTAAATATACATTAGCTAAAACAAAAAAATCTGACTTTTTATATGAGTGTATCTTAAGCTAAGCCATGAAGTTGATTAAGATGTTAATGTATTGAAAGGAAAGAAAAAATCTTATATAAAATTAGATACAGACCATAATTTATTCTTAAAGGGACATAAAATTTCTGCATACTATACATACTAGACTATGTAGAAAGTGATTGTGTTAAGGTTGAGTAGGTGGTGACTGAGAAATTGGGACTCATATATAGAAAATGTGGTAAAGGTTCAGATGATACTGAGAAACTATTCCTGAAAGACTATGTAAGTTAGCGTAAGGACTGAAAGCCTCTTGGATCTTTTGAATAGTGATCACACTTTTGAATCAATGTGACATGATGGCAATTTTTAAATCCTTTGACTCTTAACTAAAAGCAGAATAAACTTAATTGAATACAAATATGACTAAGTCTACCATCCTATAGTATCTTTGTTCTTGAAATATATAGCAGAGAAACTCAGAATGGAGAATGGTTAAGAACTTAAAAATACTTATCTTCTTTTTCTGTTGGTTGAAGTTATCTATGATGACACCAATGAAAAGATTGAGAGTAAAGAATGACCCAAAGATTATAAAAATGACAAAATATAAATACATGTATAGATTTTTTTCATATACAGGTTGGAGTTGAACCTAAACAGCAATGAAAATAATATTTTAAAACATAATAAATACTTAAATCAATATATAATTTCATGAGCTCTTGTTATATTATTATATATTATTGTTATATAGTTATATTTTCTGCCTGGAGATAGTGTTCTAAAAATATCCTACTTTAAAATAATTTTAATTAAATCACTGTTAGATAAAATTTAAATTAATTAGATCACTGTGAGATAAAAACTGTTTCATTGAGTTTCAGTCATACATTGTCCAACACCCATCCCTTCACTAGTGCACATTTCCTTTAACAGTTCCTTCCCAGTTTCCCTCTTACTCTCCTGTCCTGTCACCATAGAGGCACTATGACAGACATTTTTCTTCTTTCTCTCTCTTTCTTTATTTTTTTTCTAGATACTGGTTTTTAAAATTGCTACTGAAGGGGCATCAAGCACATCACTTTATATACTTTCAACACACAACTCTTGTCCAGAGTGATAATTTCCAATCATCATAGTCATGATTTCTCCTCTATCCTGATTGCACTCACCTGCTATATGTGACAAGCTTCTAACCATGATCCAGTTTTATTATCCCTTGTCTCTTTTGAATTTGTGTATTATTACTACACTATCTTTTTCTTTAAATACCCCAGAAATGAGCACAATCATTCATTGTCTATTCCTCTATGTCTGACTCATTTTACTCAGCATATCCCTCCGAGTATATCAAATTGCATGCCTATATTTTTTTCTAAAAGCTGTGTAGTATTCCATTATGGATGATTCATTTCTTTATCCACTCATCTGTTCTTGGACACTTGGTTTGTTTATAGATTCTGGCTATTGTGAATAGTACTGCAATGAACACAGGAATGCAGGTGCTTATTCTGCACTGCATTATTGTATACCAAATTCATTGTATTCAGATACCTAAAGAAAATAGTATATATTACCAGGAGTGCTACTATGAGCTTATATTAGCTCAATTTCTAGTCTTTTTTTCTTTGTAGGAATGTCCACATTGTTTCCCAAAAAAGCTGGACCATACTACATTGCCACTAGCAGTGAATGAGAGTCCCTTTCTTCCCATATTCTCTCCAGCACTGATTAACCTTATTCATTTTGGTGTATTCCAGTGTTTGTGGTGTGAGATGATTTCTCTTTGTTGTTTTTATTTTTATTTCCCTAATGATTAATGATACAGAGCACAGTTTCATGTGCCTTTTGGCCATTGGTATTTCTTCTTTGAGAAAGTTTCTATTCATCTCTTCTCCTAATTTTTGGAAAGGTTATAACTTTTTTTTCTTAGTAAGTTATACAGTGCCCTGTAATTTTAGATCTTAATCCTTTATCAGATGTTTAATGGGTGAACAATCTCTCCCAATCAGTGGCAATTGTTTTAACCTGGTCACTATATATCCTTTGAGTTGCAGAAATGTCTTAATTTTATGAAGTCCTGTTTACTTATCTTTGCTTTCACTTGTGTAGCCAAAGATGTTCCATTCTTGAAGATCTTTAGCTTCAGTGTCATGAAGAATTCTTAGTACATTTTTCTCTATGTACTTTATGTTTTCAGGTATAACATCAATGTCTTTAATCCATTTTAATTTGATTTGAGTACATAGATTTCAAAAGAAGCCCAACTTCATTTTTTGGAATGTTGATGACCATTTTCCCAATACCTATTTTTGAGGTTTTCTTTGCTCCATTTCATATTTCTTGATCCTTCATCAAATATTAATTGATCATATACCTGAGTATTTGTCTAGACTACTCAAGTTTAATCCATTGATATAAAGGCCTATCTTTATTTCAATATTATGCTGTTTTAATGGCTACTGCTTTTATAGTACAGCTTGAAGTTGGGGAAAATAATGTCTCTCACCTTCTTTTCCCCAAGTATTTCTTTATTTGTGGAGGTTTATTGTGCATAGGAATATCAGAAGTGTTTGATCTATTTCTTTTGAAATATGCCATGTATGTGAAATATCTATGGTTTTCATCCCCAAGAAACAATACACATATTCTTATATGTATATTATATCCATGTGTTATATAACATATGTACATATGTATTATAAATATGAATATATTATATGTGTTATATATGTATATTCTTTTTTTGAGGGCCACACCCAGTGATGCTCAGGGGTTACTCCTGGCTTGTGGAAGCATATAGGATGCCGGGAGATCGAACCAAGTCTGTCCTAGGTTAGCGCTGGCAAGGTAGACATCTGCCTTACCACTCTGCACCACCGCTCCAGCCCCTATATGTATATTCTTTTTTTTCCTGCCCCCTGTATGTAGTATGTATATTCTTATATATATTTAGGAGCTTTATATCTTCCTGATGTATATATTCATTGATTATTAAGAGATGACTCTCTTTTTATACCTTAGGAACCCAAAAAAACAATACAGAAAAGCCCTCTGCATCCCTATGTTCATTACAGCACTATTCACAATAGCCAGAATCTGGAAACAACAGAAGTGCCCAAAACAGATGAGTGGCTAAAGAAACTATGGTACATCTAAACAATGGAGTACTACAGAGCTGTTAGGGAAACAAAGTCATGAAACTGGCTTATACATGGATTAATATGGAGAGCATTATATTGATTGAAATGAGTCAGAGGGAGAGTGAGAGACAGAATAATCTCACTCATTTGTGGGATATAATAAAAATGATAGTAAAATACTATCCAAAGAAAATAGATATAAGGGCCAGGAGGACTATTCCATAGGTGGAAGCTTGTCACAAAGAGTAGTGAATGCAGTTAAGATATAGAAGGGGCCACTGTGAAAATGCTGGTTGGAACTGATCACTCTGGACAATAACTGAGTGTTCACTGGAGATGAAGTGATATGTATGGTACACCTTCAGTAACAATTGTATAAACCACAGTGTCTAAAATCGAACAAAAAGGGTGGGGAGACATAAAGAGAGAGACAGAAAGAGTAAAGAGAGTGAAAGAAAGAGAGAGGGAGAGAGAGGAAAAGAGAGAGGATTAAAATACCCTCCTCAGAGCAGGCAGAGAGAAGGGTGGAGAGAAGCCGGAGTATTGGTGGCAAAAAATGTGAAGGCTGATGTACATTTAAGACTGAAACCTAATATGAATAACTTCATTACTACTATGTTTAAATAAAAGGAAAAAATTTAAAAAGAGAAAGAAAAAAATGATTCTCTCTGTCTCTTATAATCTTTGTCAGCCTGAAGTCTATGTCATCTGATATTAGTACAGCCACCACAGCCTTTTTGAGGGAGAAGTTTGCTTGAAGAGTTGTCTTCCAACTTTAATTTTGAATGTTTGCTCTGGCTATTCAAATGTTTTTCATGCGGGCAGCAGAATGTTGATTCAATTCTCTGATTCATTTTCCCTTTTCTCTTAATTGGTGCATTAATTCCTTGATAATGAGAAAGATTATAACCATGGGATTTTTTGTAATCATTTTGTAGAAGTTTGATGTATTTGTGGGGTTTGTCTTGCTTTAAAGTATGCCCTTCAGTTCTTTGAGAGTTGTTTTTGAGTTTGTAAAGTTTCTGAGTTGTTCTGTAATTCTATCCGATCTTCCCTCACATCTGAATGAGGTTTGGTTGAATGAAGTATTTTTGGTGAGGTGTTCATTTCATTGAGTTTTTTTTCACTATATCCCAACATTGTTTTCTGCTCTGGAGAGTTGCTTTTGCTAAAACTACTATAAATCTTGATGATGTTCCTTTGTATGTAGTTTCCTCTTTGCTGCTTTCAGTATTCAAACTCTATCCATATTTTTCGTTGTTGTGATTAGGATATGCTTTGAGGTGTTTTCATTTGGGTCTCCTTTAGTTGACCACTCTTCAATTTATGGGTGCATATTCTCTTCAGCTCTGGAACTTCTCAGCAATGATGTTTTTGACTATTGCTTCTTTATCGGGGCTTAATTCCTGTATCTCTTGGATCCCCAAATATTCTTATTATTTCTGTTGAATTTATCTTAAAGTTCTGTTGTCATCTATTTATTTTGAGACTTTTCTCCATGTGCTATTGTTGTCTGGAGGTTTTCTGCACATCATCTTCCAGTTCACTGATTTCGTCTTTAGTAGCTATTACTCAGCTGGTGAGGCTTTCCATTAAAATTTTCATTTTACTTATCAAGTTTTTCCAGTGTGGTATTTTGTTTTTTGTAATTTTTTTTTTTTTTTTGGTTTTTGGGTCACACCGGGCAGCCCTCAGGGGTTACTCCTGGCTCTAAGCTCAGAAATCGCCCCCGGCAGGCACAGGGGACCATATGGAATGCCGGGATTCGAACCACTGTCCTTCTGCATGAAAGGCAAACGCCTTACCTCCATGCTATCTCTCCGGCCCCTTTTTTGTAATATTTTAGTATTGCTTTCTCCTGCACTGCATTTTATTTCTATTCCATTTTATTTGTTTGTTGTTTTTAGTTCGTTGAACATCCTCGGCATTTCCACTCTGAACTCCATTTTGGAGAATTTATATATGAGAATAGAATGGATTGGGTCTGCATGATTGCATTCTTTTTCAAGCAGGTGTGCATTTTGTGCTGCTTTACCTTGTTTACTTTTGTAGTCTCAAGGTGCTTCTCTCTTATGTCACTGTCAGTCTTTCTCACTGCCATGGAAGTCTCAGGGGAGTTTATGTGAATGAGAAATTATTTTACAGCTGAATTAGTTTTTGCCCACTTGGGAATCTATGCTCTTGGGTGTGGCCATGTGTGGCCTCTACCTGTTTGGGAAGTCAGAAGTTTATTTTTTTGGTAGATCTGGCCTACTGAGTTCACTCTAAACATGCTGCTAGTCAGGTTTTGGTTTGATAGCCACAGAAACCATGCTCTACTGCACCTTGGTATAGGACTTTTATTCCTCAGAACTCTGAAGATAACTGTCAATAACTTTTTTTTCTAACTGCTTGATCAATGTAACAAAATTTGGTAATTTTAATCATTAATTCTAAATTATTTGTCATATGACTTACCTGTACATAATTGTAATGAATAAAATGATATAAATAGGCAAACAATTTTGAACTGATTATTTATCATGTATTTTTTTCAATAGTGTTGATTTATGTTTGGAAATACTGGCTTTAAGGAATCCAGATTTAAGAACAAAGCATTAATTTTGAAGAAAAATTACAGTTTAAATTTTTTTCATTTTTTCTACACCCAGTAGTGTTCCAGGATTATTTATGATATTACTCACAGGTATAAGTCCTAGTTATGCTTGGGGACCACATAGGGTGCTGTTAGTTCAATCTTTATTGTCCTTGTGCTAGACAAGAGCGCTACCAGCTGTGATATTTCTCTGGTGCCTAAACAGATACTTTTTAAGTAATTATTTTTGTTTCTATCTTCAAAATTAAATTGTCCTAATATTTGCTTTTACATTTTTTAGATTTATATTTTGTTTTGGGGCCACACGTAGCAATATTCAGGGCTTACTCCTGGCTCTGCACTCCGGAATTATTCCCAGTGATGCTTGAAAGAACAAGGGATCATATCTGGATCAGGTGTAAGGCAAGTATACTTTCTTTCCAGCTCCTGTTTGCTATTTTAAATCATATTTTGTGAACTACTTTCATAGCTTTAGATTATAAAATTCTCTAGATAAAGACATTTTACTTCCCAGATTTCTCATTTTGAGTTTCATTTTTTGGCCCAATTTAATGTGCTTTCACTTATGCAGTATAAATTATTTTAGATTAGCAATATA
Organism: Suncus etruscus; assembly: GCF_024139225.1. Classification (NCBI taxonomy): domain Eukaryota; kingdom Metazoa; phylum Chordata; class Mammalia; order Eulipotyphla; family Soricidae; genus Suncus; species Suncus etruscus. Next base: position 82,758,104 of record NC_064852.1, read on the forward strand.
TTAGACCAAAATATTGTCTATATTGATTATATTGACCTTAGAAGATTATATATATAAAATTTCAAGCAACAAGATTGTATCTAACATAAACTCTAGATTTTTCAGTTAAATTACCACAAACATTCCTTATGGAATATAAAGTAGCTGTAAGTATTATATGAGTGACTTACTTCTTGTGAATCTACAGCTGCATACATAATATCCATCCACCCTTTAAATGTGGCCTGTAAATAAAGTATATCTGAGTTATACATAAAATTCTAGTCCAAGAACATTGAACTTCACTACAAAATAAATTAGGTAGTGTTAATACAAATTACTTTTTGCATAACTGAAAAATTCTATAAATATTTATGAATTAAAAAAGAAATTAAATTGAACTAGAATGAGATTGAATGTATTATACAGAAGAATTCATTTTTTTAGTTCCTTTGGAAAAGTGTTTTGCTTTTCTCCATATATAAATGAGAGATTTGATGTTTTAAATTCCTATTTCAAACTCAATTTTCTTTCTTGCCATAAGGTAAACTCCATAATTTCAACCTATGTTTGTATTTTAATTCTAAAAATTACTTTAATTAGCTAACTAAGGTAAGTTTATATATATACATATATATATATATACATACTGTTAATTAAGTCAAATATTGCACATTTTGAAGACTACCCAATAAGATATATATTTTCACTCATAGTAGTATTGTACTCTCTAGCTGTTGGTACTATAAATAGTGTGGCAAATAGTTAAAATAGATTTAATTCATCATGATTACAACATTATTTTATTATATAATATTTATTGTTTGCTAGTAATTGCTTTAAAATGCTAAGGGTATAGTAGCAGCAATACTATTGCAAAGAAGAACAAGAGGAAAATACAATTGCATTAAAAATAAAAAGGTAAACATTGGGAAATACTTTATAAGTTAACTGTAAAACTATAGTTAAAAAAAACTTGCAGTGAAGTTTGTATAAGTATGATCTCAACTACTTTTCAGTTGAGGAAAACGATCTTATTTAAAACATTCTGAATTTTTTTAAACCCTAAAACTAAAGGCACTTACCACTTGAAGCAGTGCTAGGTAGCCAGCACCAACATTATCAAAATTGACTTTCACATTTTTCCATCGTGCTTGCTTGCCAAGAGCCTGACAGTCGGTTTTATTAAAGACCTCATTAGCTGAAAACATGCTATCTGTAGTTGTGTTGACACAGTGGTAGAACTTGCCCGCAAACAAATTCACACCCATGATGCTAAAGATCAGCCAGAATATGAGACAAACCAGGAGCACATTCATGATAGAAGGAATTGCCCCTACAAGAGCATTCACAACCACCTAGAAGAAGAAATGAAGTTAAGGCAGTTAAAATGGAAAACCACTTCTTTATTTGGTATTAAAATGGGTATCAGAAGATCTAGATAAAAAAGTCTAGGTGTACAAGTTAATTATTCTGATTTTTCTAAATAAGGGAACTCAAACAGCGAGTGGCATAATTAAATAACTAAAGTATTTAAAAAATGCCAAGACATAAAAATAATCAAAAAGTTGATATAGTAAGAAAGATATAAAAATTGTGCTGGGGAAATAAGAAAAAGTGTTTAAACTTCTCCCTTATAATTTAAGCAGGAGTAATGCCTTAAATATGTATCCTCAGATCAAGTTAACTTGTTCTATGAAGAATATTAGGAACCTACAAGGTTCACCCACTAGTAAATCATTGTCAAAAATATATATTGAAATAAGGATTAGGGCAGAATTATTGCTGGACACAAAAGTATTGAATATTTCTCATTCTTATCATTCCAAATTTCTTGAATATTTATTTTGGGTCTCCTGGCAATTTGCTAAGCTGATATATTCAACGAAAAAGATTTAGTCATCCATCCTATTATTAAAGTAATAAATCTTTAAGTTATATTTTGAAATATCTAAGCAGGAAGCCATATAATTTTATATATCATTTAATCTGGTTTATTTTGGACTATTTGACTACTTTGTTAAGCATTTATATTAGATAAAACTATGATTTTATTTTAAAATAATATAGATCTTATAAATCAACATAGACTCTTAAATTGATAATAAAATTTAAAATCGTTAGTTGTAAACATTTTATATACTACTTGACTTTTTATACAACTAAGTATTCAATTGCATAACTATACTTGATACGTCTTTTGAGAGGTGCATGGATATTTTGTGTAAAATAATCTTACAGAGGTAAGGTGCTTAACTTGAATGTGGCTGGTCCCTGTTCAATTGTTGGCACCATATGATCTTTTCAGCACCATTCTAAGTGAACTCTCAACACAGAACCAGGAGTAGTCTTGAACACTGTTAGTGTGTTTAAATTCTCCTCCAAAGTAATATAAAGCAACTATCACCAAAAAGTTTACCTATTGCCAAATAAAACCATGTTATATTTTTCATACATTTTGAAGATGTTTCCAAAGCCAGTGTTCAGGAAGTCCTAGTTGCTACTCCTAGCAACAGCTACTCCTGATCAATGATAGAGAATGGTTAAATGGTTAAATGGGGGCTGCAGGAGGCAAAATCGGGGTGAGGCAGGGCCGCATAAGGGATTTCGCTTACTGAATATTCGCAATAAAAAATCCCATGAGTAAGAAAAAAAATCGCAAAAAATCGATTAAACATTTGCATAGCCCGAACGGAACTGCTCGGGGTATGTGAAAGTTTAATGCGCTTTTTTTTCTTACTAATGCTATTTTTATTGCGATTATTCGGTAAGTGAATAATCGCGAATACTGCGATATTTGAAGGCTGGCCGCGGGCCACAAAATGTACAGAAGGCCTCAAACGGCCCGCGGACCGCGAGTTTGAAACCCCTGGGTTAAATGCTAAGAACCAGAGATGCAGTGCTGACCACAGCTGCCACATTGTAACTTAGAGCTTCCATGGCAATACCTACCAACACTCAGTTTGCCATACAGTGCTAGGGATTGAAATTGGGTCTGACTCATTGTCCAAACCTTGCTCATTATATATTTTTTATCATAGCTTTTACAGGACCGAGACTATTATGTGGTGCTATAGTGCTCACTGGGTATTTTATTTGATATTTCTTTCTGTATTGATGCAGTGTTTCAATTACCTTTTTCCTGTCCTCTCTCAAACTGAAGTTAAAAACCTCTAGAAGGACTCCGCTCATTTTCAGCTTATTTGATTTTTTTTTTTACCTCATTCTATTGCTTTTCTTTTCTTCAAACAAAACCACGTAACTCGGACTATCTAGCTCTGCCTCTCAAATAGAGAGGGAAACAAGGGAGGGTACCAGGACCAAACAGATATATGATCACTAATAGTAGGCTAGACACAGAGAGGACCACTTACTCTAGCACCCCGGGGAGTGATGGTGGGGGATATTGGTTGCAGGAAGGGAACGAGGGTGGGGGGGTGGGAGGAGGACAAATTTGGTGATGGGAATTCCCCTGATTCAATGTTAATATGTACCTAAAATACTACTGTGAAAGATATGTAAGCTAATATGGTCAAAATAAAAATTTAAAAAAATATCGTCGTTTTATATTATAGTCAATTTCTATTTTCTCACAGAATGGGCTATTATAAAAAGACTATATAATGAATGGAATTTTTAGTAATGCTAAAGGATTGGTGTAAAAAGGATGAAAATTGTACAATAAATGTGATTAATATTATCTTGTCCTGTGATTACCTTTAGCAGGTAGCATTAAAATAAATTTATAAAGTAATAGCATGCTCACTTGGCTTATTATGTTGGTATAAAGTCTGGGAGCAATTGCATTCTCCCTGGTGAGTGAATCTTGAAGTCAAAGCTGAAGTGTGTTTATTGCCCCAAACAAACCACCTCCTAACATAAAAGCACTGTGGTCTAGAAGAAATTTAATATCCATGTGCACTTGCAGGCTGAATTAAACAAAGCTGCCCTTTGTGCTAAATAGTATTTTGAGGGGCGTGGTAAGTGGGTGTGTATCTATATGTGTGTGTTTAGATGCATAAAATATATACTAAAGAAGAAAACTGAAGAGGAAAATGCAAGTGCTATGGAAAAAGAGAACTTCATTCAAATGCTAGATTTAAAGGGAAATCTATAAAATCAACTCCAGGGGTTGCCAAGTAAGCTTAGTTAATTATTCTCACTTCCTACTTTGTTGGTTAAGATGTATACCTTTTTTGGGGGGGTTACTATTTAATGTTTTCTTTTTCAACAAAAAAAATTTATTCCTAATATTACTCGGAGAGGTAAAGTACTCAAAAACTGTTACCATTCTTTCATTACAAAGAATAATAATAATTATTATTATTATTATTTTTGGTTCACACCCGGAAGCGCTCAGGGGTTACTCCTGGCTCTCTGCTCAGAAATTGCTTCTGGCAGGCTCGGGGGACCATATGAGATGTTGGGATCTGAACTACTGTCCCTTTGCATGCAAGGCAAACGCCCTACTGCTGTGCTAGCTCTCTGGCCCCCATTACAAATAAATTTTTAAGAATAAAATTACCTATTGAGAGGGAGAAAAAACCTTCCCTATGATGAATGCCAGTGATGTCTAAATGATAAAGAGAAATAAATAGCAGCACATGTGGAGATATTTTTGAACTGTTATGAGAAGTCTTTGATTCTAGTTCCTGTTTTCCCACAATTTCTGAGAACATTGGTACACCATTCTAATTCCCAACAGGTTAAATTTTGTGATTTCAAAAGTCCCTGCTTAAAATTTCATAAACTATAAAATAAATACCCAAAGAGAATTATTTTTACTTTATGGCACCTTTCTTTATCTACACCATTGCCTATATTTAAGTTTGATATGAATCACCAGAAAGATTTTATTCTTCTTACCCTCATTCCTTCAAATCGAGATAAAGCTCTAAGCGGTCGTAAAGCTCTCAAAGTTCTTAGGGATTTGATGGCACCAAGTTCTGAGTACCCCAGAGCATTAGCTACTAAGCTGACCAAAGAAACCTGAGGAAACAAAAATTATTAATCGGTACACCAAGAGATAAAGTCTAAACATAAAGCATGGGGTCTAATTTTTAGAGAAAGGCATATAAAACTAAAAAAATACTTGGGACCCTTCAATTTCCACATAGTGAGAGATTATTCCAGTGTTTGCTTCAACTCATGCCTACTGCTTTCCTTTCTAGTTAAAAACAGATTCCTTGCCCACTTTTTCAGCATCTGTATACTCCTACAGTTACACATTCCAGCCCACCAAGTTTTGAGACATGTGCAAATACTGCTGTTGATTTAGGCCTTAATTCAAAAGGCAAATTATCCATGAATGGTTCTTAATATCACTGATCATAAGTCAGATCTCTCTCTTAAATTTATATCATCCTTGATTATATACTGGAATCATATGTTCCAGTTGGCCATGTGACCTACCTTCTAAACTATCCTTCTGGCCCCAAATATATATATATAGTTTATTTGATTTTTTGGGGGGGGCACACCCAGTGACACTCAGGGGTTACTTTTGGCTATGAGCTCAGAAATCACTCCTGGTTTGAGGGACCATATGGGATGCCGGGGAATCAGACCACCATCTCTCCTAAGCTAGCGCGGGCAAGGCAGATACCTTACTGCTTGCACCACTGCTCCGGCCCCTATAATACATATATACATACATATGTATATATATTTAGGACACAGAAGAAAATATTTTCAAATATTAAAAAAACATTATACACTTAATAATCAAAACTGTGAAATAACAGACACATTTATGAACAAAGTAAGTAAAATTCAAAGAGTAACAAGATAGGACGTTTCAGTATGATGATAAGGGCACCATTTTCTTTATTATTTTTTATGTGGGGCCAACCAAGCCAGACTCAGGGGCTGTAGGGGTCATTCACAACAGTACACTGCCAACTGGACTGAACTCAATGCTAGTGTCTGAGAATCTGGTGCTTCTTGGACATTTGTTCAGAAAGCATTATGCTAAAGGTATTATGCTGGTTATCAAACAGAGTTCAGCAGTATTTACATGCCTTTTATCCCTATACTATCTCTCTGTCCCCCAGTTTTTAAGTAAATGGATATACATCTTATATACAACTTATACTCTTAAATTCATTGTATTATCTTTTTAAAACTTGCCCAGAGCAAAATTTTGAAGAAGAAAATTAAATTCTTTAAAAAGGGGAATAGAATGGTTCATTCTTACTAGAAGCTTTTTATAGGAAGAGCCAAACATACTCTAATATAAGAAAGTATGTTTGGTGAAAAATCAGAAATTTCTATGACATGACAATCAATTTTTTCAAGTTTTTATTTTCTCATCCCAAACTTCTTTTAATTTAATTTGATTTTCTCCACAAGAGTTTCAGGTGATTCACTGCCAATATGTATCTAGTATCAAGGTATTTCAATATTTTCACTCACAACCAATAAAAGCATTCACTTTCTGAGTTAGAGGATGCCTCAATGGGTTCAAGTGTATGCTTAATATATGGAATCCATGGTTTTGATCTCCCAAAATCTGATCTCAGGTCATGGTTTTCTGAGCTTTTCTAGTAGTAACTCTAAACACTGTATTGGGGTGCTGTCTCAATTTCCCAAATAATAATCAAGTTTTTTACTTAATATTAAATCACTTTGATTGGTGCAGCATCAAATTTTAAGTACTTCTATGCAATATTACAAAATATGGGAGAAATATCTTTCTCTACATAGAAGCAGCTCTGACATTTACTCATTGTGTAATGTATCTAACCATTTTCTCATAAGAAAAGTACTGAGTAAAATTTAAATTAAATATTGTTAATAAGCAGACTAAATTATTTTTAATTAAAAGAAATATTGATTTCTTAAGTTTGTAAGGTAGCAGTTAGAAACAGGCATTAACGATCAACTACTTAGGAACAAAATCTACTGAAGTCTCTTATTAGCTCTGTTAATTTGGACAAGTAACTTGGTCTTTTATTGCCTTAGTTTTGATATCTGCAAAATAAGAATAATTATGTTTTTAACTCAAAGTGCTTGGAGATTAAATTAATTAGCATGCATTAAGTGCTTTTTGGCAGTATATATGTACGGAGTGAGGGTTTAATCAGGGTTATCAATTTTCATTATTATTAGGCTCTAAATTGGTGCCATTCCCACAGTAGTGCATGCTTAGTAAATGCTATGTTAAAATTTCACTTGATGCCAATATGCCAGAAAAAGTCAAGAACTTAGTCAAGGACCACTAGATTCAAGATACTATTGGCAATAGAAATACATATAAGAATAAAAAATGTCCAATTCTGCTTTTGTTTACCAAATTGAACAGCTGGAGAGGATACTAAAGTACTTGAGCAAGCAGAAAGGGAGTATTTGAGCAGAAAACATTCTGTGTGCTACTTAGACAGTGTCAGCAACCTGTACCATCTGTAAAGCAGAAATAACTAACAATCAGTAAATAATTCACAAAGGCTAAATATATTAGCAAGGATCTGTTTTGGATACACCAGTATCTTAGAATAATTTAGAACCAAATATTGATTTAAAAACATTTACCAGGCTTACAAAAAACTGATCTTTTTTGTTTTATATTGGCCAATAACAAATATTTTCTTTTAGCTTTGAATTTATTTATTTGATCATATTGGTGTGAATGATTAAAATAGTGTAAATATGCTTAGTACACAAAAATGGATTTTTACAATGAGTTACCTACTCATTTCATTTTATAACCAACATTTATAGACTAGCATGTACAGTTACAGTAGAAATTAGTTTGGTTTTTATCCTTTTGATTTTTTGATAAGAACAAATAAACAGTGGTACTCTAGTATAAGATTATGGTAGGCAAAGCTATATGTTAAAGTTATTTGATTTTATTTCAAATATGCATAATATTTGTACATCATTTTTATCGCCATAATTTCTTCTTCCTTTTTAATTGACAATGTAATTTTCCCATTTCATCTGATAACTCTAATGTGTGCCATTAATGACTTGCATTTTGCCAAATATAAGTGTCAATTCTTAGTACTTAAATCATTTGACCTCTGTGAAGACACTGATAAAATTGTACACCATTGTAAAAACCTGCCTATTTTCTGGGTTTCAATAACTTTATGTATATTCTACTTTCCTTTTTTCCTTTTTTATAATTCCTATACATTCTAATCTATTGGTTTCTATATATTTTAGATATCAGAACACTAAAATATACCCATACTTTAGATTTATTTTTTGTATTGCTGCTGTTTCCTTTGGAATACACCAGCAGTGTTCAGGGCTCACTCCAAGACTGGAAAAAACATGGGTTAGTTTACGAGGTGTTATTTATTGAACCCAGATTTATCACATGTAAGGTAAGTGCCCTGCCCATTTATTGCATTATTACTTCTCCAGCCCAAGAATTTGGTTCTATGCTTCTTTGTCAGGTCTCTTTTCTGCTTTGGTATGTTAACCAAGGTCAAATGCCATCTATATCCTGATGATGGCTAGATTAATAATCTAGATTCTAATTTTTCTGATGTACTTGAGACTTATTAAAATTTACAAATTTACAGAGGCAGGGGCTGCACCCAGAAGACTCCACATGCCAGTTCTTCTGTTTCTCTTCAGCTGGTATGTTGGGGGCTCTGGGCAAGACAACTAGCCATAGGCCCCCTGGGCTGACCACTTAGTCCAGGGGACTGAGATCCTCTCATACCAGAGTGGTCTTCAGGGCCCCACCTGGTAAATCGGGCCCTGGGGGGAGGGTGCGGGAGAGAAATTTCTCCCCAGTGCATACTAGACCCCATTCAGGAGTTCTTTTCTTCCTAATATTCATTTTCAAAAGTGCGCGGGCGCATTTTTTTTTTTTTTTTTTGGTTTTTGGGCCACACCAATTTGACGCTCAGGGGTTACTCATGGCTATGCACTCAGAAATCACCCCTTGCTTGGGGGGACCATATGGGATGCCGAGGGATCCATCCTATGCTAGCGCTTGCAAGGCTGACACCTTACCTCTAGCGCCACCTTCCCGGCCCCTTGCGGGCGCATTTTTAACAACACCCCAAACTATTCTTAATTCTTGACTGTTTCTAGAAAAAAATTGAATTCCCTAGATTTGAAGGATGATATTCAAATAGTTCTCTAAAATCAGTGTATATGTAGACATGAGTTCCTATACAGTGGTCCTCTCTGACTGCCAAACCTAATCCATAAACAATTCATTTATACAATGTATATAGCCCCTCTGATATATTTCCCCTCCTCCACACCAGAGCCCCTTTTACTCCCTCATCTCCCAATCCAGATTCATTATCTTCCCCTTAATTAACCCTCTTTACCCTCAGTTCTTTAATTTGTTAGGCACCAAGACCGATCTCTTGCCCCAACAGATTCTATCCTTTTGCACACCCCTACAAAGCTCATTATTCTTAACTCTCTCACTCCCAACCATCAGTACCCTACATTTACCCTTTTAAACTTCAGTACTACACAGTTCTAATAACACACAAAAGTCATGCATTGGATTTAACAACCCCCAACTGATTCAAAAGACATAAAATGGACACATATCTTTTGAATATTTTATGTGTATTTTCTTTAGCAGCTATAACTATTTCTAAATATACTTTTACCATGACGATTCTACCACTTTTTATCTTGTCTTCTCTTTGTGAGCTGTTCAATAAGGAATTTTGGTGGAAGAATCCCCCAGTTTAATGCTTATGATTGAACCATGTCATGGGGATTGTTGGACTTGTTCTTCTGGGCCCCATATGTGCCAATGATGCCACATGGCATTGTTTCTTGTTTGCATAGGCACATTAAAATGGGAAAATACTATACATACAAATATATTCTTATCTAATAGAGATTGGAACACACAAATCTCGTAGTGCAATGGGACCTTACACCCTGAACATTGATATAATGACCTAGCACAGGCCTCAGATGAATGGGCATCCTTCATTCACCCCTGAACCAGGGAAGCTATCTACAAAACATCCAAGGTTCTTTATAACAATACCTGGAAGCAATCCTCTACCAGGGAAGACCCTACACTGCTCTGACATCGACCTGCTCAAAAGAGACTTCCCTTAACACTAAGAAGACTTGACAAAAACACTGACCTGCTTACAGGACAGGGTTCTCCGCATTGCCCTTTAATTGTGAGGTAAAACGAGAGGACGCTGTGCACCATCCTGACTGAAATATAGGAGATGCAGATTCCAGGATCTTTAATACATAAACATGATACCAATAAAAGAGACTGTGTGAAAAATAAAAGTGTATTGGCACTACAGACAATGACCTGGATTGGACAAACTAGTTTGCCTGGAGGCTAGAGTTGGTCTTATGCCAGGAAACTTCAGGGGCAGGGTCTCCTTGTATTTAGGCCAAGGCTTTTCCTTTCCATGTCCCTCATATTTTGGTGGGCCTATGCAAACAATAATTACCACTCTAGCACCATTTTTTACTGTGCTCCTTTGACTCTAATCCTTAAGAAAAACAACCCACTTAAACTTTTGAGGTTAACTTAAACTAATATGCATGCACATGGAAATGTAGAAAAGTACTTTGCCTTCAATGTTTAAGGAGTTACATAAGTTTTATGTCTTTAGATTGCTTTGTATGCTGGTAAGAAATACTATGTACTACAATCTGGGGACTTTAGGGACAAAGTAATTGTACATGGGTTCTGTTTTATTCTTCTTAATCTTCTTTGGCTGAAAGTTCAAAGTTAAGTTATCAGCAATGGGATTACTGAGAATTCAGTTTATGCATGATTGTCTTTCCATTGTAACTTTACCTTGTCCTCTTTCTTTGCATCTTTGTTCTCATAATTAAAAATAAAAATTAATAAAAAATATTTACAAATTTATTCTTGGCCATTCAATAGACTCTTTAAATTTAGTATTTTTCTTTTCCATCTATCAACTATCTGCTTGTCCTATCAAACTTGTTCTTCTGCACTTCCACATTGTGTGTCCTTTTGCATTTATTCAGAAAGAATTGCATTTATTCAGAAAGAAAAATATACACAGCAAATCTCTTTTCATCACAACACATATCTAGTCCACTAATTAGTACCACCACAATAGTCTAAGACAAATCTTCTCTTCTCTAGAATGACAAAACTCTCAGAATGCTCAGAATGATTTGCTCTCCTTATTTAACACTTCATGAACAATATTTTGTTTTTATGGGGGCCACACTCGGTGATGCTCAGGGGTTAATCCTGGCTATGAGCTCAGAAATCACTCCTGGCTTGGGGGACCATATGGAATGCCAGTGAATCAAATCAAGTTGCTCCTAGGCTAGTGCAAGCAAGGCACCTTACCACTTGCGCCAGTGCTCCGACCCCTGTTCATGAACATTTTAAATTAGTTGATTATATATGCATATATATATGTATATATAATTTCTGAAAAATTTGTTTATTAGTTTTCTGAGTCACACCCAGAAATACTCAAGATCTGCTTCTTGCTCACTTCAGGTTTATACCTGGTAGTTCTTAAGAGATCATGTGGTGCTGAGAATAAAACCTGGGCCCTCTACATGTAGTGAGCACACTCCAAATAATGAACTATTATCTTCTATCTACTTTCCTAAAATCTGTTTCTATCTCTTTTATCTATGTTTCATCATGCACAAGCCCAACAGTTTTTTTTTTCTTGGTATTTACATCTCATATCACTGTAGGGTCCTTGGGCTGTTTTTCATTTTTCTCCTCTTGAGATTTTTAAGTGACCGATTCATTGTCTTTTAACTTAGTAGTTTATGTTTCCCTAAAATTAACATGCTGAAATCTTACCACAATGTGATAATATTTTAGGTGGCTCTGGAAAGTGATTCAGAAGAATTTCATGTGATCAATGCTTTAGAAAGATCTTCAGAGAGCTAAATCAGCTTTTCTTCTATTCAAATGATGCAGTAAAGGAGGGCTATCTATGAACCAGGATGAGAAATTTCCTGCATTTACCAGGTACAGAAACTAAATAATCTTAGTCATCAAATCACTAGCTTCAGCTTCCCAAACTGTAATACAGTCTATACCATGGCCCAGTTTTATTTCATAAAAGTAATCACCATTTGGCCTTATTTTATTTTTAGATATTTTTAGGGGATTTTATTATTATGTGTCTGTTTTACTATTCCATTTTTTTGTTTGTTTTTGGGCCACACCCTGTGGTGCTCGGGGGTTACTCCTGGCTCTGCACTTAGAAATTGCTCCTGGCATGCTTGGGGGACATATGGGATGCTGGAAATCGAACCCAGGTTAGTCGTGGGTCAGCCTCATGCAAGGTCCAACCATTGTGCTATTTCTCTGGCCCCCACTATTCTATCTTTTATATCTGGCTTTTCTATAGTTACTTATCTAAAAAGTAGCACATGGCTTCAATGCAGTATGTAGCATTTATTGAAAAAAAAAAGTGAACACAGTTCTGAATAAACAAGTGAATGATAGTCTACTACAATCCACTTTGACTTTAAGGTAGTAAATGGAAAAGATTGCATTTTTTAATTAATTAAAAGCAATTGTTTGTTTGAAGTATTTCACTTTTTTAACATATTTTTATTTATAAATATTTTATTTTCTGTCTGCTTTGGTACAGAATGTGCCTAATTGATTATAAAGAAGACCTTTCTTATACTTCCAAAAATGGTTTAAGTTCTGTTTATGTTAGCTTAGTACTGTGGTTCTCAAATAGTAGGGCACGCCCCTCAGGGGGGCATGAGGCTCCATAAAGAGGGTGTGCGTTTGACTTCGGCAAACACTGTCATAACAAGCTAAGCCCTGTGTTTATGTCTCTCTGTATGTCTCTGGAGCTGAGAGTCGCTGTGTCCTGCTTCAAACTCTGCTTCAAAAAGCTATGCATTGCAAAACGTGCTCATTGTAGCCATTAATCCAGACATCACCTCTGATTAAAAAAATCAGCTCAAAATATATGTTTCTGTTTTGCAGGTTAAATTTTTTTGAAATAAAGATACTATTTACAGTCACGTGGGGTGGGGGGAGGCGAAAAATGTTTTCTTCTTCCTAGGGGGACATGACAGAAAATAATTGAGAAGCACTGGCTTCGTAGACCCAGTTGAGAACAAGTTGTTATGCAAAGTTACATTACTTCACATGTTTAGCTTTGGTGCTAGGGAATCGAACAAAAGAGACCTACTTAAGAAAATAAATTGTCTAAAAATAGAAGGTTTTAAGTACCCAGTTCTAATCCCTTAATTAAAAAAAACTCATTAGAGAAGAATGATTTAAAAAATCATTATTTGTCATCATTGTATTCATTTTTACCTTACTTAATAGATACCTTACTATATTAGATGTCTAAAGATATAAACATAAAACAAAATCTCTTTTGAACTTTTTCCAATTATTCATATTTTTATAGGTAAAACATAAAAAACAAAGCTTAATGCAGTGTTTTAGTAAATGTCAGTAAAATATAAATATTTCAGCAAATTTCAGAATTTTCAGAGAACTTTCTATCATATTTTTATTTTATGTATTTATTTTTTGCTTTGTTTTGGACCACACCTTTGGTGTTCAGAGCTCACTTCTAAATCTACACTCAGGAATCACTCCTGGCAGTGCTCAGAGTACCATGAGGAGTATCAAGATTTAACCTGGATAGGGCAATTTGGAATGCAAGTGCCCTACCCTATGTACTATCATCATGACTCTGCCACAGTTTATAATGGTTTTCAAAGGTGATAAGCACTGTGAATTTTAGATCATTATTATTGGTTATTTATCCTTTTGTTTTTTAATCACATTTGGCACAGTCATCAGGGTCTACATTTAGCTCTCTGCTTGTTGGGGATAACACTGGTTTGCTCAGAAGATCAAAAGATCCTGTGCTCAGAAGATCATGTGGTATTGCTATTAGAACCTAAACCTCTTGCATGGAAAGCATGTAATCGTTTTACTCGATCTCCAACCAACATTGAGAGCATTCATCAATTTTTTTTTTAATTTTCCCCCTTTTTTCATTTTAAGGTTTTGAAATGTGTTCAGGGTCACATAATTGCAGGTAGAAGCTGGATATTATAAGTGTTAAATTTCAAGATCATTTGGAATGTTTATCATATGTATCTCTTTATTTTCACCTATATATGTATTTGTATTTGTCTTTGTATTTTATATACATATATGAAGCATATTAGTTAAATAAGATATGGGGTAAAAAAACTAAGAAATAGGGGGCCATATTGGTGGCGCAAGCAGTAGGGTGTTTGCCTTGCACATGCTTACCTAGGATTGAATGCTGTTCAATCCCTGGCGTCCCCTATGGTCCCCCAACCCAGAGGCGATTTCTGAGCACATAGCCAGGAGTAATCCCTGAGAGTCACCGGGTGTGGCCCAAATACCAAACTAAACCAAACCAAAACAAAACAAATGAACAAAAAAAACCCTAAAAATTAGGAAAATAGGCACTAGTTCCAGCTTTTACTAAGCAGGTTTTCTACATTAGAAAAATATTTTACAATGAATCTTCAAGTTTCCTAATGCAAGGATTAAAACCTATCTATTTCTTAATTCCATGCCATCTGCAAATTATAAGCATAGTTTACAAGCTTCTCCTGACAGTCAGCTTTTCAGTGTAACTTTGAGATTTATTTATACCAATCATTAGGTCTAGACATGAAAATTAACTAGTATTTTTGGTTTATAAAATGCAAGTTGGTGGCAGGTTTCTTACTAACACCAAAGGTTAAATACATTTTGACTACAGTATTACTTGTTTATGGAGGGGTAAAATTTCAGTGGACCCACACTTGACAAAAAAAGGTGAAAATAATGAATGCATGTATATCACAATCATTGATTCATATTAGCAAGTGTTAGTGCTAAAAATAAAGTGCTTTGTGACTGCCAGGGAACAGCTAGAGATAGCGCTTAAAATACCTTATTTTTGAGACTATGAAGCTCATTGCCATGGAATATCAGAAATTACAAAGAACCAAATGAATGTCATTATGCCCCAGTGATATCCCTAATTATATAAAACCTAGAAATTCAACTTTTTCACTTCTACCCCAAAGGTTCAAAAAATCAACTTAGCAAAAACATCTGCACTCCTATGTTCATCACAACACTATACACAAAATCCAAAATTTGAAAATCAAGTATTCAAGATTAGATGATTGGATAAAGAAGACATGATATATATATATATATATATATATACACACATATATAAAAATACACACACATATATATACACACACAAATCAATACCACTCAGTTGTAAGAAAAAAATTGAAATCTGCTGTCACATGAATAAAAATGCAGAGTATAGTGCTTAGTGAAGTCAATCAGATGAGTGACAGATATAGTATGATTTCTTCATATGCAGGATATGAAGAAACAAAAATTGGAAAATAACAAATGCCCTAAAACACAGTCTAAAGAACACGTCTTCAGTAGAGCAGTAGGTGAGAAACCTGGGCAATGATGGAGGGAGAAGGGCACCTGAATGGAGAGAGTGGTACTAGTTTATGTATGAATCATTTCAACAAATAAGAGTCTGTAAACCACAATACTTATATACATTAATTTTTTTTATAAATCACTCAAGATACTTACATCAACAATAAGGAAATCTAGCCAGCACCAGGCATTAGTAAAATATGTTTGAAATCCATAAGCTACCCATTTAAGAAGCATCTCCAGAATGAATATATAGGTGAAGACCTTGTCGGCATACTCTAATATGGTTTTAATAGTCTTTCGCTGTTCAATATATATATCTTCAAAAGCCTGTGAATTAAGAATGGTTTCATTTTACTTGAATATCTTGGTCTCTCAAATATTGGATAATATTATCTAATCTTATTTGGTCTTAGAGTGATATTGGACATAAAGAAAAAATGTGATATGTATCAGCTACTCTAAGTAAACCTGTGAGGCAAAAAATTTAAAGGCAAACAAAATATTGGTTAGGAAATGTTGAAATATTTCATGTTTTAGTATGTAATTAATACTTGCCCCTACTTCAAAATTTTTATCTTCTATAGGCCTACTTTACAAGCAATAATATATGTTTAGAAAATAACCAGAAAAAATATTTACGGAGTGATCAAACATTCCAACATTATTTTTCTGTGATTCCTTGAATTATCTAGCTTATTTTGAAAGAATAACTTGATTAGCTACAAAGAAGCTAAAGTATACTTTTAGTCCACAGTTGCTAATATGTTTACTAGAGAAAATTGGATTGTATTTGAAATGAAAGTTAATATAGTCACAGAATGTCTCTGTGAATGGTTGCATCTGTAAAAAAACATCTGTTAGATAAACACCAGATGAGAAATTCCATCTGGCTTTTTCATGGTTCTGAATTAGTCTATATTGACTTTTTCACTGTTAAGTCAGTAGTTGTCAAACATTGTAATGTACAGATATACATTTTATTTTCTTCTCTAAATTTTAACCTCTGATTCTGATGAGTTTGGAAAATTAAAAACCTCTCTAGATGATATTTTTGCTAGAATGCATTACACTCACCAAAGCACCACTACTGAGAAGGATCATGAAGACAATAAAGGTCTCAAACCAGTTGTGCTCTACAATACTGTAACACGTTTTCCGAAGATTCCACCAAATCTTTCCTTTGCCCTCTTCTATACTTACTTGACAAAATGGAAACTTTTTGATACATCCTAAAACATAACATTAACTATATTAGGATAATACATTATAAAAGTATATAGATTTTTGAAATATTAAATATATTAGAAAAGTATATACATTAGGAAATTATATAGAAAAGTATACACACACATATATATATGTATATATATAGTATATATATACTAGTTCTCTCACCAATTTCATATTAGAAAATTATTTTTAGGAACTACTTGATTTTCTTTTTCTTTTTTTTTTTTTTTTTTGGTTTTTGGGCCACACCCGGTGACGCTCAGGGGGTTACTCCTGGCTATGCGCTCAGAAGTTGCTCCTGGCTTGGGGGACCATATGGGACGCCGGGGGATCGAACTGCGGTCCGTCCTAGGCTAGCGCAGGAAAGGCAGGCACCTTACCTCCAGCGCCACCGCCCGGCCCCTGATTTTCTATTTTTAGAATTCTTTGTATAATGAATCATTCTCAGACTTGCAGTCGGTAGATGTTAATTAATATATTATTTAGAGCTTCTTGAATATAAATATTTTCAGTCTTAAGCACTAATTAGGGGGATTACTTCATGACCATTGGTAGAAGTAGGTTGAAGAACACCTCTCTGGTTGTTCTCAGGGAAAATATCTACTTTAATTATTTTTTTAGTTTTCAGGTTGTACCAGGCTGTGTTCAGTGGGGGCTTCTCCTGGCTCTGTGCACAGGGCTCTCTGCTGAACACTTGGGAGAACCATACAATACCAGAGATTAAACTGGGGTCAAGTGAATGCCACCTTAACTCCTATAATGTCTCTTTGACTCTTAAGTTTACATTTTTTGTTCATTTTCTTATTTGATATTGGATTTTTACCATCTTATTTTTATGCACAAAGAATCCCCCTGTCTTCTGAGGTATCAACCATTGTCGTTTCCCCAACCTAATTTATTTTCAGCCTCAGTGCTTTTCTTAGCCACACCTATGACTCATCTTTTCACTCAGTATCTCTTATTTTTCTGTCCTCTCCCTCTAAGTTTCTACATTATTTCTAAGTTACATACAGTATTCTGTTCTAACTCTGATCAAAGAATTGAACTAATTACAATAGATCAACAAACCTTAATTTTGTGTTCAAGACTCCTACAGCCTTTATTGTGAAAGCAACTAGGTTCTCCCTGCCAAAACTGCATAGTACATCTAGAGCAAAAACTTCTCTGGACACATAACAAATTAGCCACATCTGAAACTGAAAGGGTTGAGGTATAATTATTTTAGCACCTATAAATCAAATCATGCCTTTGCCAATGAGATTTGAGGGAATTGCAGTACCAATGAAATCACATCTCAGAATGCTATTTATTGTTAGGTTTTGTGTTTCACTTTCTAGAGGATTAAAAACAAAACTCATTTAACACCATCTGACATTTATTGTAACAATCACTGCTTGAATATAGTCCAGAAATAAACAATTTTTGAAAAAATAAGAAACAATGATAAACATTCCCTTATTATATCTATGAAACATTTGCTTCAAATTATATATATTAAAATGTCTATAAGAAAAGAAAGAAGAATTTATTTTATTTCTTTTTGTTTGTTTTTGGCTTATTCCTGGTATTTGGTCTGAGCTTACTTCTTCCTCTGATCTCAGGGATTACTTTTGGGAGACATGGGAGACCATTTTAAATGCCTGAGATAGAACTCCAGTTAGCAGCATCAAAGGCAATTGCCCAACCCATTTTACTACCTTTTCAACCCTTGGAAAATTTTATTTCATCCTTTGCATTTTACCTTCAGTAAAACAAGCTTCTGGTTTAAGATCTTCCTCTGGTTCAATTTCTGCCTGTTCACCTTCTCTAGGTGGAGCAATATCAACTGTACTTCCTTCAGATGAGCTGGTTGCATTTAATTTCTGAAACAAAATCACATTGCCAAGTTGTAATTTTGTTTCACTATATTCAGCTAATTGAAAAAGCTCTATCAGAGTTTAAAAATGGTAGTGACAGCACTTGATTTTATCAATATTTTTATAAGTAAGAACTTATAATGTAATATAATTAGAGCCCACAATCCAAAATAATATAACCACTAACTTAACTTACACACACGCACATACATATATAAAAAAGTTGGATAGCGTTTAGCATGGGTGACTTGAAAGGATGTTGTAGACTAATTAGGTTGTTTCATGATCTCCATTTTTACATGAATGACATATGAAAATGATTTACTACATTAGTACTCAGGCCAAATCAAGTTTATTTTGATGAAAATTTGATATGCTGACATGTACTAATTATATTAATTAAAACACATTGAAATGAATTGTAACTTCCACCATTTCCGATGGAAATTTTCAGAGGTCAGAGAACATTACCAGTTGTCTCTAAGTACTGTCCATGTTTCTGTAATTTTAGAAAGGAAGAATGGAACATTAACATTAGTCACAGTCATTATATTTCAACTTGGAGCTATATTTTTCTCTAGCTTACATAATTTTCTTCTTTATCCACAGAAACATGATGGATTTCTCTCCCTCTCCCTGTCTCTCTGTCTCCTTTTTTCTTCAGAACTGTTTAAATTGCCAAAGAATTTTAAATGAAATGGAAATTTCTTCCTAAGTGGCATTGTACAGAGTCCATATAGACTTTTATTAGGACCACATTCTAAATTCAAGATATTATCAAGCTGTGAATTTTTCTTTAAGTAAATCATTGTGACATGCCACATAGAAGAACATTTTAATTATATAGGAATAAATATCTAACAATATCGTAAGATCACTTGGGAAGATATCATGATTACATAATATTTTATAAAAGTTACACAGAGGTAGACTACCATACAATCTAGGTAATGCAAATGTTTTAGAATGCAATAACATGTAGATATGTGAATGGTTTCAAAGTTCCCTTTAACTTGAGTAGCTAAGTGGTTGGGTCATTCTGTCCTAACCTTATAAAAGAATTAATGTGCTACAGATAAATGACTAAAACATCTAACATAAGTTACACTGGAGAAAATTTGGCTTAAAAATTTTGATTACAATTTTAATTACAATTTTCTGTGTTATAAGATGAAATAATTAAAGAGAAGTATATAAGTGATACTTTTTATGTTGTTACTTTGAGGATAAAACTCAATATCTACTATTAAGTATATTATGAAAACAACTTTAATTAAATTTTAATATAATACAGTAAGAACCTTTAATAAAAATACCTCTAAATTGAAGGGTATTGCTCATCTATAGTTGCCTATCTAGAAAAATAAATATAATATTTTATATCTTCCCATCTCTAGCATGTTTCCTCCTTTATCCATGCATTTGTTCCTCTTTCTAAGTCAGTCATAAGACAGGGGATATATACTCGCAACTACTGGTTCTGACCTGCCAAACAGGATATCAAAAAAAGAAAAATAAAAACTACTTCAAGAATTGGGTCAAACAAAAATAATGTTTGGGATCTTTCATTTTTTTATCCACATTAAAATATTTAGCCCATGCCTCTTAAAAACCTGAATAAAACTTGATTCTCACTCAAAGTTACAGAAGTTGATTCCATTTATTTTGGGCATTCCAACTGGCTTCCACAGAGGGTCCAGGGAAAGACCTTTGTTGGAAGGCTCTACCTGCAATGCAACCCAAACTTCTATCACTTTTAGCAGGAGACAGCCAGATTTTTTTTTTTTTTTTTTTTTTTTTTTTTTTTTTTTAGTTTTTGGGCCACACCCGGCATTGCTCAGGGGTTACTCCTGGCTGTCTGCTCAGAAACAGCTCCTGGCAGGCACGGGGGACCATATGGGACACCGGGATTCGAACCAACCACCTTTGGTCCTGGATCGGCTGCTTGCAAGGCAAACGCCGCTGTGCTATCTCTCCGGGCCCCCAGATTTTTTTTTTTTGTTCTTATTCTTCTGCTGTTGTTGGATACCCCTGCTAAAAAATGGGATAATAGAGATAAGTGGAACAAGGCAACTATGTTCATGACCCTGATGAAAACAAAACAAAACAAAACAAAACAAAAAACCGCTCTGGTATAGAAGGTCACAGGGAAGAACTTGGTGATGTCTGATAACCTGAATGACCTAGGCTCTGCTGAACTGGACACCAGAAAGAATCTTTGCAGCATCTCCTACCTTGTTTTAAAAGCCAATAATTCTGGAACAAAATTAAGAAATGCTCAATCACTCATCTTTGCTCAAAGAGTATAAAATGGAAAAGATTCTGTCTTTTCTGTAATTTTGCTTTAGATCACCTTCCTGTGATCTGGGAGCTTCTCTGCTTTCCTTTCCCTTCCTTTCCCTTCCCTAGTCTTTTCTGAATTTTGCCACTGAATTTGCCCC
Organism: Suncus etruscus; assembly: GCF_024139225.1. Classification (NCBI taxonomy): domain Eukaryota; kingdom Metazoa; phylum Chordata; class Mammalia; order Eulipotyphla; family Soricidae; genus Suncus; species Suncus etruscus. Next base: position 82,779,013 of record NC_064852.1, read on the forward strand.
ACCCCCAAACCCCCAACCAAAACAACCAAAACACCAAAAAAAAAAATCAGCAATAACAAACCTAAATCTTTTAGTCTAGGGTATGTTGAAAAGAGAAATCATTTTAAATTGGTAGTCATTAAGATTAACACAGTATACAAATTTTCACCCTTAAATATTTTATTTATTTATTTATTATTTATTTATTTATTTATTTATTTATTTATTTATTTATTTATTTATTTATGGAAGTGGGACATATTTTTATCTCCCAGAATTTTTCTTTCTTAGGGACAGAATTTCTCTATTCTTTTTTGTGGGGGTTGGGCCACAACCGTGATGCTCAGGGGTTACTCCTGTCTATGTGCTCAGTAATTGCTCCTGGCTTGGGGAAACCATATGGGATGCCGGGGGATGGAACCGCAGTTTCATTCTAGGTGAGCCACGTACAACTCAAATGGCCTACCACTTGCGTCACCACCCCAGCCCCAGAATTTCTCTATTCTTAAAAAAATTCTAGTGTAACTCTTCCTGGATAGGACAGTAGCAAATTTTGTTACCTGGATTCTGTCTAATTATTCTGTGTCTAATTATTCACTGATGTTAAAAAATGAGAGTATTAATATCTACTGCTTAAAGTAAACCAATAAGAGGTAAAATTATTTTGAGGTTAATTTTGTTTCTTTTTCCTCCTAGTCAACCCAAATACAGCAATAATTTTCACTGATCCTGATTTTGATTTTCCTCCTCTATGAAGCCTTTCACTTTTTAACATATTTCACAATAAATTTTAGAGAACACTTGGTCCACTACACTCTTATCTTTGACCAAAAAGATTTATACTTACATACAAAATATATTTATTCACATATAAATAAAATATGTACACATATACACACATATATCACAAATTTTAAGTCTAGAATAAACATTATATAATCATATTTTGTTTATGAAAAGTGCATTAAAGACTAAAATCCATTTTATACTAATAACATTGAAAAAATAATATTGTTTAGCTAATTAATTTTCTCTTCATTTGAAATATAACTTGATCATGGCCTTGAAGGAAGTATAATTGTGATAAACTGCATTTTATTGATTAATGTAAATAATTTAAATCATACTTTACAATAAAAATACATATTTCCAAAATGTTTCTGTGAAATATAGCAGATATTCAATAAACTAATATTATACAAAAATAAGAAATATATACATATATTATTAAGTAATAAGTGCACATTGATATTCTTATAGTACTGTGTATATTACCACTTTTCAAGGAACATATATATATTTCCATTTGAAAAACTTGAAACAATATACTCACCCTTCACTTTTCATTTACCATTGTTTATATGCTTGAGAGATGTTCAATTTTTCTCATTATAATGTTATTCATATATTATACAGGTATTTCTAATTAGCTATAAGTGTATATTTAAATCAAACCCATTAATGCACAAATAATTTGTAGTAAGCCAAATTAGTTTTTAATCTAATTTGCTTTGATGCATTTTTTTCAGACTTTATATAGATTATGAGCATTTGTGACTCTAGTTAGCATATTCATGCATAAATGACTAATTTGGTTATACATTAATTCATCTTAAAGTAGAAAATAAAAGTAATCAGTTCACCTTCTGATGTTGTGAGGCATAATATGTCTTTTGAAAAGAAAAAGAGCACTGCATATGTCCTACACTTTTCAAATTTTTACAATCCTTTTTATGGTATATGGGAAATAGTTTTGTTAGTTCATTACACTAAAAAGTGTTTTTCGAAGGCTACTTTTCTCATAAAAATTGTCATAAAGTTAAGATATTTTTTTTTGTTTTGCTTTTGGTTTTTGGGTCACACCTGGCAGCGCTCAGGGGTTACTCCTGGCTCTATGCTCAGAAATCGTTCCTGGCAGGCACGGGGGACCATATGGATGCTGGGATTCGAACCACCGTCCTTCTGCATGATAGGCAAACACCTTACCTCCATGCTATCTCTCTGGCCACAAAGTTAATATTCTTAATTTTAATAATGAGGCTTATTCATGCAACAGTCTAAACAGATCTCATTTTGACACAATATTTATGTTTTATTCTATAAAATTAATGAAAATTTTGTACCAATTACAGAGATTTTAAAAGTCAAGAACTTGCCAACATTTATAAAATGAACCTTAGATTGTATTCAAATTAAATTAAAGCATAGTTTTAATTTTGATCGACTGCTTGATATGCTTTCATATACTTTGTCACAGAATGCATAAAGAATTTAACTGATTTTTGTTTAAAACATTTTAATACTAGAAAACTTCCTAAACATTTAAAATTGCATTGATATTATAGTGATTCTATTTATACACAGTTGTATACAACCTACACAATCTAAACATTTTTAAATAAGTTAAGTATTTTGGCATTCATACTCTGCTTAAAGTAGTTTATAATATAGTTTTCAATTCATACCAAAAGAACTTCCAAATGTATGTAAGATATATAACTAATTTAAGAGCAAATGACTGATAAATACAAAGAGTAACTTACTTTCTTTATTTTGCCATAGCTGTGATACTAAAATGATATAAAAAGGCAAAGAAACCTGAAACAAAATTTTCCATATTAAGGAATTTGATGTCTTTATTAAAAAACTAAATTAATTTTTTACTTTTATATCAATAGGAAAGTATAATGAAATTATAGACAACAATAAGAAACTTCAATATACAACCCCATAGTTGTATAGACACATACAAACAAATTCAAACTTTTCTTCTACGCTTTTTTCCTACTCTCCAATGTTATGACACTTAAGATTAGAGTCTTCCATCCCTTGTAGAAACCATTGAGTCTGCAGAGGGATGATGGCTTATGCTTTATGAATGCACGCTGGAAAGCAGGCTTTAAGATGCAACATTCTCCAGGCCTAACTCAGCTGCAAAAAATCATGCCTGGCTGTAGCAAAAGCCTGGCGCAGTGCTGTGGAAGCTGCACACTGATCCAAGAACCATGCCCTCAAAGACATGGTACCTGAATGGATGTTTTTTAAGAAGGTTCACTGTAATTACCATTAGGAAATGACAAGATCAGCACTCAAAAAGGCATTTTTCCCCTTAATATCATGAACTTTATAGAAATTTCTCCATCTGCTGAATATTGCTCATCATTTCCTTCCAATTAAATAATGAAATTTAACTTTCAGAACTATAAGAGAATGTTAGCAACTGGCCTACTTCCACTGAAATGCGCTCACATTTCATTTATTTCCAACCAGCTTTTAAATATTTGACTCTCACAAACTGCCATATGATTTAAGAGGTAAATTAAAAGATTCAGCCATTACAGATTGCCTTCAAAATCTAGCCATTTCTCTCAAAACTTCAGAGATTGTCTTGCAAGTAGAAAACAAAATTTTTTTAGTAAATATATATTCGCAGGGCTTATGTCTGATCTTTTGGATATGCATATCCATATCTTAAGATAATATTTTACTGTAAGAACAGTAGTCTCAGTAATACCAATGATCTATTTGTCCATGAACAGAGAAGCAAAACTTTTAAATTAAATTAAACTTTTTAAATTAAAACTAAATATTTTTTCTATTTTGGGGGGACACCAATAGAAAAAAATGTAAACCAGTTTTTTGCAGTTTAGCCTTAACATATTTTAAACATGAAACAACCCTGATGCTTATTATATTTTATTTGGGGGGCACACCTGGCTGTACACAGGTCAACTCCTGGCTCTGCGCTAAGGAGTCAATCCTATTTGGGACTATAAGGAAAGCTGGGGATAGAACTTGGGTTGGTCACATGCAAGGCAAACATTCTACCTGCACTATTGCTCCAGCCCCCAGCTTATTTTATTTAAATACAGCTGTAGTTATTACATGTATGATATATGCAACTATAAAGCAAAATGTGGTTGTTGAAGAGTAAGATAAGGAGGCATATGGGTCGTAAAGTGAAAGTTAATTTATATTGAGGAGATAGTCCAAAATTTCCATCTGACTTAGCCATAATTGGATTTTACTTCAGCAGTACAAAAGACATACAGGCATTTTCCCAAAGGTAGGAATCGATCTAAAGAGATTATATATGAGCACATCTGTAACTCTAGAAGAGAGGCCTCACATTTGATTTTTACAAAAAGCATGTGGAAGAAAACGAGAAAAAATGAAGCAAATGAAAATCAGAGGTTTTTCACCCACTACTTGCCAGATTATTTGAAAAGAAAATGAACCCTTTCCAGAGGGCGTTGCTTTCATTGTTTTCATAAAGGCTTGAAAATGGGGGAAATTATTATAAATATAGTGTCAAAGACAATTTTGTGGTGCCATTTAATTCTATTCTGTTTATTAAAAAATTCTATTTTCTTTAATAGCTGATAGTGTTCTAATAGTGAAATGCCATTTGAGACATTGGTGAAGGGGGGTGTTCTTTACATGACTGAAACCCAACCACAATCATGTTTGTAATCAAGGAGTTTAAATAAAAATATTAAAAAAATAATAGTGAAATGCCACTATGAAGTAAAACCTGGGCAAATGGAAAATATTATGTTTTTTTTCATCATAAGATTAAGGTATGAATAAATTAACCTAGAGATAGCCCCATATTGCAATCTTCAATTAGGATTATTATTATTATTTTTTGTCCCACCCTTAGGTATGCTCCTCTCTCTATGTTTAGGGAATCTCTCCTAGTAGTGCTCAGGATACTCTTATGACTCTCCTAAGATGAGCCAGGTGAACCAGGTCTAACCAGGTACCAAGTACAAGGTGAACATGGCAAACCAGGTCATCCATGTGCTTATTTTCTCCTCCCTCATCGCACTTTAGTCAAGTCTTGAAAAGTATCCAACTCACAAATTTTCAATTTTTCCTTTATGATTTTACTATGAGAACTCTAATACTGACTGATATTTAAAACATGTTAAAATAACTGGTTTAATCAATCCATAATGTTATAAAAATTGTGGTAGTAAACCTTTACTCCTCACAAAATTTAAATTAATAGTGAAAAAAATTCCAAGTCCATTTTATGCCTTCTCAGTTTGGGAGAAAATATATGGGAAAAATATTGTAGATCAAGGAAAAAGGTTAAATAGTATACTAGACCTAAATGTGGCAAAATATGGTAGAGTGATGATATCCTTCTTTTAATTATTTTATTGAAAGTAATGGTTTGGAAGATACATGACTTAACTACTTTCCTAAAGTATATACACAATCCTGGAATTTTTTTGTTCACGAAGTACATTCAGACTATGGCCTTTTCATATCCAAAAACTCATGATCACCCTGATGCTTTTACAAAAAAAAAATAATCTAAATAGTTTAAGCATGAAAGCGAACATTTCTATCTGTAGTATATGAATTGGATGGACTGAAAATTATATTCATGAATTTGAATATAATGATCTGAAAATGACAGCAGTGTTAAAAAAAATCTTGTGAGGCTTATTTGGTAATATAATTTACGTATAAGGGCTGAATCAACAACAGTAACAAAAGGTGTGATCTTATTTTAATGAAATAAAAGCAGAGAAATTAAAAATAATGCATGCTCTCTTAAATTCTTGACGATATTTATTTTAAAATATGTCCTATCATGTTGTAAATAGATGAAAGTCCTGCTGAGCATGCAACTATTGCTTTATAAATCTAAACACCTGAACTGGAAAGTCATTAGCAGAATCAAGTATAGTGTTGGGACTGCCCGTCTCGCCTGATCATGCTGGGATGTGTCACACAAATCAGCAGAGAGCAGCTGAGCATGTCTAGCACTTCCTTGCCACGGCAGCGGAAGGAACATAGCTGAGTAGCATGCAGGCCGGTCAAAACTCATTTAGAAAGTGATTTGTACATGTGCAACTTGCTTAGATAACCTGGGTAAAAGTGGTGGCCCGAGCCTCTGGCTGGTTAAAAAACACCAGAGCTGCATTCTTGATGGCTCCAGCTTGGTTTTACCCCTGTGAGAAGTAAGAACGGTAAGTAGTGAAGGTCACAGTATGATATTAATAGATTATAAGCTTTGGAATTCAACTTTAAATATGATTCTTCAAAGCATTTATTCTATATCTCTCAGAAGACAAACCTTTAAGACTATAGTGTAAACATTTATAATTACTTTTAAATGTCCATAAATCATGACTGGGTGAACTTTAAAAATATAAAAATACATGAAAGTTAATAGTCTATATTAACATGAAAGTTAATAGCCTATATAACCATAAGAGATGCATTCCAAGATTTTCCAAAACAAGATCATCATTTTGAAATCAGTGCTTTCAATTCTATTTTTTATGAAAAACTTGATATTCATATATTTATACCACATTGTTATGTGAGTACTCCTATAGATATTTAATAAAACCATATTTAGTGTATATACTATATATGTATATATACACTGAAAATGGTGGTTACTGATAAATAGTAGCAGCTACATAGTCTTTGTTTTTTTTTCTTTCATTACTCCAGAGATGCTCCTGGCTATGTATTGCTCCTGGAGATTCTTGAAAGATTATATTAAATACTGGTATCAAACGTGGATTTAAGTATACAAGACAAGCTCCTTGCCTGCTGTACTATATTTTGATCTTGAAGATGAATGTTTTTATATCTAAAATATCTAAGAATTATACCTAAATAGATTATAGCAGGTACCTTTCATTGTGAAAGTTAATGGAAAGATTAAAATAAGTAGCTTCTCAAGTAGCAAATAAAATACTATTAATTTATGTTAATAATACACGTGATTAATTTAGCAAAAATGATAGTTTCTCTCAAAGTAGAAATATATATGCAAATATGTATATTTATATTGGTTTTGGTATCACACCTAGAGGTGTTCAGGGGTTAACTCTGCACGCAGGAGTCATTCTTGGCTAGTTCACAGGACCATATGGGACGCATAATATAGAGCTTGTGTCACCCATTGGCAAGGCAAACATCCTACCTGCTATATTATCTATAATATAATTTATTGCAAATCTTTTATTTCCTTTTGAAAAATGAGAAATATACTACTTGGTTTAACCTGTATTCTTGTCTACAATATCAGAAAAAAACCCAAAACTGTTTTTTTCTCTTTTGTTTTGTTTTTGTTTTTTTGGGGCCACACCCGGTGATGCTCAGGGGTTACTCCTGTCTATGTGCTCAGAAATATCTCCTGGCTTGGGGGACCATATGAAACACTGTGGGATCGAACCACGGCCCGTCCTAGGTTAGTGTGTGCAAGGCAAATGCCCTACTGCTTGTGCCACTGCTCTGGCCCCTATTCTGTAGTTTTTCAAAGCACAAATCAATGTTCTTCTAAACCACTAAAAACTGTGACTCAGTTATTTTTAATGTTCATGCATATTTGTGTAAATTGGTAATAGTTATTTAAAGAACAACCAATCAAAAAAGTATGTAATTAATCTGACATTTATTATCAGAGGCTTTTATATATTTAAGATAGAAATTTTATTTTGCTGAAATGTATTCATAACTCTTATAATGTTTTGACATCATGTTTTTTGTTTTTACTTTAGAAAAAAGTCTGTGATCATATGAGATTGGCTTATAATATTCTATTTTCTTTAGTCTTTGTAGGGATTGAACCTAGGGTTTTACTCATACAAAACAAGTGTTCTATTCTTGAACTATATCTCCAGTCCTTGCCTCATTAGACTTTCACATTTTTACCACGTTATCTATACAAAATTTACTGTGATTCTTATATTACTATATAAAATAATCACAGTTTTCTTAGATTTATAAAAATTAAAAAATTTACTACTATATATTTTTTATTAATGTATATAGCTACACTTTTTAATTTCATTATATTTTGTAACTAGATTCCATATACCCAATATTAGAGCATGAGAGGATAAGTGATTAATAAAAAATCACAGAAAATTTTTATCAAATAATAAAAATATCCTCTAGGATTTGATAAAGTGAAAAAAATTATCTAACTATTTCATATTTGGGGTTTTTTTTTTTTTGGTTTTTGGGCCACCCGTTTGATGCTCAGGGGTTACTCCTGGCTATGTGCTCAGAAATCGCCCCTGGCTTGGGGGGACCATATGGGATGCCGGGGGATCGAACCACGGTCTGTCCTACGCTAGCGCTTGCAAGGCAGACATCTTACCTCTAGCCCCACCTTCCCGGCCCTAACTATTTCATATTTAAGATCCTTAATCCAGTAGGAAAAATACTAAAAAAAGGTAGTAGACTTTTAAAGAGAGTCATTTAAATTATCTGTGGATATCTTGGAATTTTTGAATCATCTAAACTTATGTTTGTTAGAAAAAATAGGTATGTTTAATGTCCATAGATAAAATCATTTCTATCAATATAGCAACTGTCTTACTTTTGATAAAATCATTTCTATCAATATAGAAACTGTCTTACTTTTGCTTCTCTCTTGTCATGACCCCAAGTTTTATGCCATTCTCCTCTTGTTTTCTCTTACTTATTATAATTTCTTTAGTGAGCTATTCCACTTTCAAGAAAACAGTTATGAAATATGCATCATTAAATGTATTTTTAGTCCTTCACTTTTTACCCTCTCAAATTCTGGTTTCCTACACTCTAACTTATAGTACACTATCTCTCAAGTTATTTGTCCACACATCTCTGATAACCTACCTTACAAAGGACATTTTGAACATCAGTTATATAATTTTTCCAGTGTCCTAGATTTTTGGTGGAAGGAGGGTCTCCAAAGCAGTGCTCAGTGGTCCCTAGACACACTTCCAAAGATAATACACTAAGTACTTTGCTGCGTGAACCATATGATACTAGGATTTGAACTCATGACCTGCATACTAAGTATGAGCTTCTGCCCTTTGAAATATCTTCCTGTTACTGATTTCCTATATTTTTCACTGCTTTTGGCAAAATGTCAGTTAGTGTTAAATCCTCTTACATAATACTATAGTCAAGAAGTTCATCACTTACTGCTGGTCCATTTTTGTTCCTGTATGTCCCAAGATAATGGCCTTTCTTGGTTAATATTACTGTTTTACTAAAAATCATCAAATAAAATTGCTCCAAATATCTCTTTCATTTGCCTTTCCCTTGTTTGGGAACAAAGGCATATTCCTTTTACACTATACAACTAATTTCAAAATGACTTACTTCAAAGACTTTGCAATTCATACCTAATGTATATGTCTATACATACTTTACATATTCCTATGATTCACTAATTATGAGTGGTAAACTCATTCTTTTGTTTAGTAGATTACTGTGTTTTGCATTTTATTCATAAATTTGACCCTAACTTTAAGGTCTATTTCAGTTATATCCATTCAGTAGCTTGCTATATTTTGTTGTTCTTAGTATATAAACTTTAATAATTAGTCCTTCAGGATTAAAATTTTTAAGAGGCCTTTTTTGATTCTGTTAGTTTTTATTCAAAAATGTTGAGATATTTTTGATGGGGTTTATGTTAGAGATATTACTTTTAACTCTTCCTTATATTTGGTATTCTGCAGAGTACTGAGTTCACAGTAATTTGAATATATATTTAGTAATTAAAAGCAGAGCTTCTTACATACATCTACATCAGGTTAAATTAGAACTCACTTAGTATTTTATCATATTGAGGAGCCTGTAATAATATTTCAACTCATGAAGCTAACATTGATTGTAGTATTATGAAAGACTATTATAACACATTTTGTATATACTTTTACCTTTCAAAGCATATTTTTTAATATTTTTGTACTGCAGGGGCTCTAAAATGTCTTTTACAAAAGAATACAGGAGACTATAAATTGTGACATTATTAGCTACTTATTACTTATACAAATTATTACTGCTGCAGTTAAAAAAATTCTACAATATACTCATAAAAATCAACAGCATTAGTCTGATTCCTAAGGTGTTGATATTATACCCTAGAGATCAAGCATGTTTTTATTACTCAATGCTAGACTTACTTATTGGTTTGTCAAAGTCCATAAATAAACATTTGTCAAAAAGTAATCCTTTCTTTACAATACAGACTTCAATATAAAATTATTATGTGACTATTATGAGATTCTATGAATTATAATCAAATAAGAAGAATGCTTTTCTTTCTCTCTTTCTCTTTCTTTGTTCAATAGGGCCTCCAAAGCAGTGTTCAGGAAGTCCAGAGGCCCTTACCAGAAACTCTTGGCTAATGAGTTTCAAAGCAAGTATCCAAGGATAAAGTTCTGGCCCTGCAGAACCAAGATTGTCTGGGATTATGGGAGCCGACAGGCCCATACCTAGAGATGCTTGAAATTCTCCAGGACTATACCTGGTGATGCTCTGGGGACCACATGGTGCCATCCACTTCTAAGTAAAAATCTGAATTGTCTCTAGTTTATTGTTATAAATGCCAAAATAACAACATATTTTTGTCTTTTTTTTTTTTTTGGCCACAGCTGGCATTGCTCTTGGCAACATTACTGAGCTAGGAATTGAACATTGGTCAGCCACATGCAAGGCAAATGCCTTATCCACTGTTCTATCTCTCTGGCCCCAATATAAAATTTTAAACGGCTATTGTGGGAAACTAAAATTTAACTATAATTCTCCTGGCAGGCACGGGGGACCATATGGAACACCGGGATTCAAACCAACCATCTTTGGTCCTGGATCGGCTGCTTGCAAGGCAAATGCCGCTATGCTATCTCCCCAGGCCATAAATTTAACTATAATTCTCATAAGAAAATTTTCTATACAGCTACTAGTATTTTCAGTTTAATTTAGAAGAACATATATATATGCTAATATCACACTGGAAAATGTAATCAAGATACTTTGGAGTTTTTTAAAATGTGTAACCTTGTATAAGTAAATAACACTATTACTGTCAGTAAAACATGCATAAGTAATTTAAACTTCATTAGAAATCAGTAAAACAATATATTGTAGAAAGTAAGGATATCTCATTATCATCCATAAATATTAATTTAATTTTGTAAAATTATAATGTAGTTTTCAATAGAATGTATTAAATAGTTTTGGAAGGACAAGCCTTTAAAACAAATAAACCATGAAAAAGATTCATGTATATGTTCAAGATAAAATTTTCTGTGGGAAATTAGAATTTAATAAATTACCAATAAAGTAGAATATCTTATAATTTTCTTATTCTGTAATAGAACTATCAATATTCCTTTTCTATAATGCATGCATATAAGTATAGTAAAGTAATAAACCACAGTATACTATGATTCTGTATGATTCTGAAAAATATTATTAAAATGCTTAAAAAAAGCATACTTACTTCTTTGCTTTCTTCTAGTTCTGACTCACTGCTGAACTCTTCAGTATTTAAATTTTCAAAATCTGACTCTCCAACAGCAATTGGTACTGTTACAGTGAGGCTAGGGTTGTTTATGAAGGACATATAATCATTCTCATCAATCACATATTTTTCAACACTGCTTCCAGTACCTACACCACTGGTGGTTCCATTTCCATCTTTTAAAATATTAAGCTCTTTGTTTATTTCAATTCCAGTATTATTGGATATACAACTGTCTATTTTGTTTGTTTCATGGATTTCTATAACTTTTGACTTTCTAAAAAAAGTCGTTTGGAAACATTCCTGTATCTTATTTTTCACATAATCAATTCCTTTTTGCATCCTTCCTACTGCAATCTGGAGATTGTTCATTTCATTATCATCATCAGTAGCAGCAAGATTGTCTGAGCTAAATGAACTCAACAATAAGGCTAGAAAGAGGTTCAGAACCTACAAGAAAAAAAGAAAATTTGACTATTAATACTGAACTATTCATTTTAATATGATTAACTAGGAAATAAATTATCTTTGTTAACTTAAATCAACAAATGTTCTTTTGAATGCCTGGTAGGTTTGGAATATCATGCCTTAGTCACACACTACAGTGATTTTTGTATCTTCTACCTGCTGTTAAGGCAAAATGGTAACATAATCATTTTTCTTTCCTGACTATAAGAAACCAGTGGGACCAGAACCCTACCCCAGCAGCATAGAGCTTGCTTGGCAAGATGCTCATGAGGACCAATTAAGTTCGAGGCCCGGCATCTCATGTACATGTGTGAAATGATTAAAAGGATGTGGAGTGATTAAAATGGAATGATATAAAATAGCCAGGAGAGTAAAAAACCAAACCAAACCAAAAAAAAAAAAACCCCCCCCAAAAAAAACAAAAAACCAGTGCATTTAAAGCTTAAATTATGCTTACTCAGAGTTACAAGTGAGAGAGAAAAATAAAAATCTATAATTGGGGAAATTTACAGTTTAGGTTGATGTGATAATCAGAAAAAGTTCAATTAAATATTTAAATTTTAATAGTGTTATTTTAGTTTGTCCAGCATATTCCTGTTTTGTAAGTATTTATAATGAATCAATTTATGGAGGATATTTGAAAATGTGTTAAAATGATATACATAGCATAAATTGCCTCATGCAATACCACAAATTTACAACAAAATTTATTTTGGATCCATACCCAGAAATGCTCAAAGGTTACTCCTGGCTCTGCATTCAGAAATTACTCCTAGCATGCTAGGGGGACCATATGGGATGTCAGAGTCAGTTGTATGCAAGGCAATTAATTTACCTGCTGTACTATTGCACCTACAACAGAAATTTCTAAATGCAAATATAAAATTGAACACATTTCCTATCAAAATATTTAAAAATTTATGTGTTCAAATGCTTGAGTAGATAAAAAATACTAACAAATAAAATATTTCAAGGTTTAGGTTACACTTGTATAATACAAATTACTTTTCTTGTAGTACAGAAAATTTTCTTGTATTTGTGGAACATTTGTGAGGAATTTTATATCTCCAATTGTCATTAGAATACACATGGAAAAATTAAACAATTGACAGAATATGATGAATCTAGGAATAGTTAATTATAGCTTATGTAAAAAAGAATGAGTTATGAAGACTCATGCATATCAAGAGCCCGTTTCCTACCTTATTTTATGTCATTATTTTCAAAATATCAAGCTTTAAAATTTATTAGTCTTAAAAAACTTTGTAAGTTCACAAATATCCCTTAAAGATATTATTTTAATGGGTGTAATGAGTGATCCTATATGCAAAATTATTTGAAGTGTTTTCCTCAAACAAAAGAGATACTGTGTATATCATAAACACTTAGTCCATAATGAATGAGAAATTTAAGCATTAAAACATGTAACCCTCTAGAGGTATTGTACTTTTATGTTCATGCTTTTGAATGAAAGCTAAAATTAAATGTTTAAAATGTGGTCAATGAGCTGGTGAAGCAATTCAGTGGGGTAAGCACCTGATTTGTATACAGGAAGCCTAGGTTGGAACAACTGGCATCTCATAGTCCCCTGAGGAACACTCAGAGTAACTCCTGGAGAGCACAAAGTGGGAGAAGGCTCACAAACCAATAGAAACAAGCAGACTTAAAGTTGCTCAATGAACATCATTTGTTTATATTGCAATAATTAATTTTATTTTAATAAAACAAATTCATAGTATGATTACCTATCAGTACCTCCTATCTATTGTTTGATATTCTTAATTAGAAAATTTATAATGCATACATACCACAAGGTTTCCAATGACCATGACCAACATGAAAACAATAAGGCACATGGTTTGACCTGCAACCTCCATACAGTCCCACATGGTCTCTATCCACTCTCCACACAGCACTCGGAACACAATCAGGAAGGAGTGGAAGAAGTCATTCATATGCCAACGTGGGAGTTGACAGTTACTGGAGATCTTGCAGACACATTCTTTGTAGCTCTTACCAAACAGCTGCATGCCAACCACGGCAAAAATGAAGACAATGATTGCCAATACCAAAGTGAGGTTGCCCAAAGCCCCCACAGAATTGCCAATAATCTTAATTAACATATTTAATGTGGGCCATGATTTTGCCAACTTGAACACTCGAAGCTGTAATAAAGCAAAAAGCTCCTCTTAGCAATAATTACAATTAATTTGGGAAATTAGGTATCATTTAACTAGCATTCCATATTATAGATCAATCTTTAATGAGTATAAAATCTCAAACCATATTAGACAAATCCATAAACAGAAAAGTTTAACAAAATGGAACTTTAAATCATAGAATGATGCTGTTATTTAAATGCAAATATAAAAATATGAAACATTTCAGAAGTAATAAACAGTTTTTGATCCATCAACAGATAAACTCATTAAATATTTTGACTAGAGACATCTGTGAAAATGATAAATTAGTGTCAATCTCACATGGTTTTAGAGAATAATGAGAAATATTAGAATTAAAATAAACTGGATATAATTTATATAAATTGGAAGAACACATAGATTCTTATCTAGTTCCCAATGAAACTCTTACTAGTTTCTTTGCTATAAGTTTTGATTGTTTTTATTTTGTTTTACCACACTTAGTGGTGCTCAGGGTTTACTTCTGGTTCTGTTATTAAGGATCATTTATAGTGAGACTTCGCGGGCCTCTTTGCTATAAATTTTAAATATTTGTTATATTGTTTATTAAAGAGCTAACATAAAATATTTTCACACATGATAACTTCCAATGTTTATTCTATATCTATAAGGTAAATAAAAAAGTATTTTCACTTCTTTAGACATTAAAGAAAAAAATTTAATAGAAAGCATAGTTATGAAATCATCAGTGAGTTTCTAAATATGTCATATATAATGATTATGAAGTATTTCATCAATTTTTTTTGTTTCATAGTAATAGCTTATACTTAAGTTTGGTAGAGAGCACATATTTCATTTATTTATTTATTTATTATTTATTTATTTGTTTGTTTATTGTTTTGGGGCCACATTATATCAGGAATTACTCCTGTGCTCTGAAATCACTCCTGGCTTGGAGGACCATGTGGGACACTGGGGGAACGAACCACAGTCCGTCCTAGGCTAGCTCTCGCAAGGCAATCGCCTTATGCCCTGTGCCACCACTCCAGACCCAGAGAGCACATATTTCTTATAAATTCTAATATACATATTGTTATAAATTTAAGTATTAGAATGTATATCTATGTAATTATATATCAGCTCAATTTAAAAATGAACTGTCAATAAAATTCAGAAAATAAGCATAGTCTGTGCAGATACCAGTCTGAATGATCTTAGTACAGATAATCCATCCACATTTGACAGGCCAAGCTCCATCAAACTGAGGCTGACAATAATTCCATCAAAAATATTCCAACCCTCTTGGAAATAATAATATGGATCCATGGCAATAATCTTGAGAACCATTTCGGCTGTGAAGATCCCAGTGAAGACCTATAGAACAGCATTGGAAAATAAAGCAAGTTGATTCACAAATAAAAAAGAATAGACACGCTTCTTAAATTTGGAAAAGAATAATATTAAACTCATGATAATGAAGATCTAAAATTTAAAGTGAAGAAAAATGACAAACTGATAATATTGAGCATTTTCTCAGGGAGTGAATTTGACATTTTATTTAATAAACATGAGAATTATTGATTTAAATGCAGTTATTATTTACTTTTTATTTATTTATTTATTTAATTTTTAGTTAGGACTCTCACCAGTCTGTACTCTGTGGCTATGTGGTGTCAGGACCAAACTCAGGACCTTACACATATTGGGCATACATTCTACCACTTATGCTATATAAAATGTGTATATAAATAATAGCTATTGGGGCCAGAGCTACAGAACAGCAGGTAGGGCATTTGACTTGCACATGGCTGTCCTTGGTTCTATCTCAGGTCCATATGGTCTCTCAAGCCTACCCAAAACCAACCCCCCAAAAGCTACATTACTTCCTTCTTTGATATGACATTTTTTAAAAAAATAACCACAATAGTTTTATGGTATGATTGCACCAAGAAAACTATATTATTGAATGGGAAGTTACAAAAACATTTTTAATTTGGTAAAAAGTCATTTGTTAATATTTATTTTATATCTTTAAGGAATATAATCTTATTTTTATAATTGCATAAACATTTCTAAAGAAGGAAAGAGTTCTCCACAAATATAATAATGATCTCTGGTGCATGATTTAGAATTGAAGTTAATGGAATAAGGGATCAGGCATCTGAAGATTTAATTGAAAGCAGCAGGAGAACATCTTTAGTATGCATACCCCATAATTAAGATTAGAAATTAGTTGACCATTTTAATAATTGTCTATTTAACAATAGAAAGAAATGTAACCCTTGTTTATTAGCTGAAAACCAGACTAAGACACCAAGGACACAAAGAGTTATGATATTATTCTTACAAAAATGCTTTAAAATCATTCTCTTAACTTTCAAAAGTTGCCTTCTATGACTATAATATCAATATTGCCATTTATCAAACAAAATATTTTACATTGAATTTACACTATTAAAATAACTTACTAAAATGTTTTCTGGTTAAAATAAATATTTGTCAAGTTTTATAAATGTGCAAATGTAGGTAGATTCTCATCTTCACTATCACAGAGAAAATAAAGGGAAATAATTCATTACAAAAAATAAGTATAATTCATAACTTCCTAAAATAGAACTAATGCACAGTTTTACCAAGTCTAGTTTATGAAAAATAAAATTATATAAGAGCATGCACATTGAAAAATTACTTTCCTTAGTTTATAGTATGACTCATCATGGAATTTATTCCTCTCATTAGTATACAGTTAATTCTGCTATATACAAAATTGTATTATACAAAAGCTTCAGGTATAAATACATTAGTTTATATGAACTAGAAACTATATAGATAAATGATCCACACATTTTCTACAAGAATCATAAATTGGTGTTTTAGTTCTTTTAAAGTGAATCTGTAGTATAAATATATGCCCTAAATTTTATCTAAAATGTAATCCCAACATAAAACTTGTTTAAAAATAAATTTTTAAGTAGCTTTTTGTTGTTGTTGTTTTGCCACACCTGGCAGTGCTCAGATGTTACTTCTGACTCTGCACTCAGAAATTGCTCCTGGAAGGCTTAGGGACTAGAGGGGATACTGGGAATCCACCTGGGGTTTGTCCTGGATTGGCTGCGTAGCAAGGCAAAATGCCATACCGTTGTGCTATTGCTCTGGCCCCTAGTAGCTTTTAGTTAAATGTCATAGTTTTTTTTTTTTAAATCTATTTAAGTGTTTTAATTTAGGCCTTAAAAATTACAGATTTTATAGTCCTTACACATTGGGTTAGCTTTAACATTACTAGTGATTCAGACAATTCCATTGTAACTAAGGTTGAGGATATTAATCTTGATATCTATGATTAGATTTAAAATTCATCAAAGATTGTTAAAAACAGAAAGGACCATTAGTATTTTTGGAATATATAATATATGCTTATTATATTATTATGTCATGTATGTTTAATATATAATTCATAGACTTACATTTGCTATCTTTGAAATTGACATTTAATTTTTACTGTTTGTACTTAGCACATTATATATGGCCATCTTTATTTTTGTTTATTTTTTGCTGGGATAAGAGTTGAGTAATAACGAACTAACAGACCTTGGGGAATACTTTTAGCTCAGTGCTTTATGAGGCAGGGAAATGTCATTTTTCAGTGCTCAGAGGACCAGAAGTTTCTGAAGGTTAAACTTAGTGTTTCTTATTGCAAAGAATGGTATCCAACTCTGAGTTATCTTAAATTAATAAAAACTTTTGGGTCTTTTGAAACTTTAGATTATATTTTGGTAGGCACTCATACATCTTTAGAAAAACTTGATGAACACCTACATTAAGATGACAAAATTTATGCTAGGCCTTGAAGTTAATAGTAATTAAGACCTGCAATTATTGTTTAAATGTAGCTCATTAGCATGTTACATATTCTTTAGTATATTTTTGTTATTATTGGCTGACCACAGGACATAAGTTGTGAAACTGTACTCAGGGATTGCCTCTGATTCTGCTCAGGGCACCATATAGGTTGCCAGATTATGAAAAGCTCAGAAAAAGTGGCAAGTGGCCAACCAACTATATTATCTCTGGAATTTGTTTAACATTTATATACAGTGAATATATTGGCTTTGCCAACTAGCTTTTTTGTTATTATTTTATTTATTCATTTTTACATTAGGCACTGTCATTTCCAGTAGTGTTAGTGATCAATTTTCATACATGTAATATGCCAATATGATACACTTCACATGATTACAGTGAGACTAGTATTTAAAAAATAAACTGTAAAAACTTCAAATATCTACTTTCCATGAAGAAAGATTTCAAATTAGTTGGAAATGTTTGTATGACTATGTCTCATATGTTAATGACAGATGAAAAATTTCTTGTTTATAGTTTATAGATTATCTAAAGTGAGTGTATTTTCAATATATTCAAATTAGTTTTAGGTACATATTTGATTAATTCAATCAATAAAGATGCCATGCAAATTTCCAGACATAGGATGCAAATAGGAGATATTGGTCTAAACAAATATTAAATCTGATGATAATATCTTCTAAGACTAATATCTCAGCTTACAAATGATTCTACAGCAAACTACAAGTCATCTATATTTCATCCTGTTTTCCTATCCTATTATTTCTGGTGTTATTCATGTCATATAATTTCATATGACTTGGAAAAACACAAATATTAGCTAGTTAATACATTATTTCACGTTACAAGATCAAAATATCTAGAAAATCTCTTTTCAGAGCCTCTTAGATATTTTGCATGGTCATTTGAACTAGAACCCAGATTTGGAACTTCAGTCTAGTATTTTTCCGTATGATAATTTTATAATTCAATCTCTCCTAATCTTTGATTTTGAATTTAATTGTTTCAGCATTAAAATTCTATAAAGCTTCAACTTCCTGTTTCACTTTGGTAAATTTCCAAAATTTCTTTTTTTTATAACTTGTTACACTTCCTTAATTGTTCAATATCCTGGAAAAATACATGACTATTTTCCACCAATATTTCAAATAAAGGTTAATAACATATGAGGAAGGAAATTGTTTATTGAGTACATATTTGATGCCAGGCACAGCAGTGTATTTTTCGCACTACCTTATCTGACCTTCAAGCAACTCTGGGAGATGGGTGTTATTTTCATTTCAATATCAGAAAACAAAGACACAAAAGTTTTAATCAGCTTTATCCAGATGCTGAGTTATTTTAATAAATTTTGACTATGAGGTCAAATCAGTTCCTTTGACTTAATATATTTTCAATAAAAACATTCTACCAAAGCAACTCTTTTGGATAGAAAACAACTATTTTATTTATTGACAACCATGTAAAAACTGTGGTAGATACAAAAGAGTAATAGGATATTATCTCTGCCATTCAATAACTTATAATGGGAAAATTAAAAAATGTGATATAGCACGAAAATATCTAACATTCAAGCAGTTTTAATCTCAAATCATTAGAAATTAGTAAAAGAGCCTAAATATGAACTGTCATATTAGAGGGCATGGGGATAGAGTTGCATGTAAAAATATAAATAAGATGGATAGTTTTGAGTAAAAACTCCCTAAATTTAAAGGAAAGTGAATTCTTTTCCATTAGACAGATACCATCAATGTGGTATTTATAAGGTGAGGCAACAAAATTATTTTGACTTATCTGACTGTTACTGATTAGTAAGTAATGATAATAAGATGATATCTGAAGAATGGGATCAGCTGGTTAAAACTAGATTCAAGTATTGATTCACAAATGTAATCAGAATGTTTTCTTGCAAGGAAAAAAGGATATGTGGTGCAAAATTCATAACATTATGTAATATTAGTTACAATATAAATAACTAATGTAGTTTCAATATCTTGAGATATAAATAATGGATTTTCATGTCAAATATACGCAAGAAATTAAAATAGGAAATTAAAATTAATAAATTCAAAGAGATAAAATCCTATCTTTGAAATTGTAAGACACTACAAGAAGCCTAAGAAGTCTGCAATGACACTTAAGATGTTAAATAAACTGTGGAAAAGATAATATTTGAGCTGTCATACATTGCAATTAAGTAAAGTTATCTGAGAGCAGTGATTATAGCATTGAATATATATGACAGCTAATACAACAAAAAAGATCATTCCTAGAGTTATTAGTTACATAATAACATAGATTTAAAAAAGTGTTTCCCTAATAGATATCAGAACAAGAGAGAGAGAGAGAGAGAGAGAGAGAGAGAGAGAGAGAGAGAGAGAGAGGTGATGGAGTAATTAAAAAGATAAAAGCAACAGTCAGAAAATAATCAGTGTTTTATGGAACAGTGATGAAGAAAATCTCAGAAATATGTTGAATATATTACTGAATTAAATAATGCAATTGCAATTGGTGTAAGCATTTATGCAATTTTCTACTTATTATTCTGTTTCCCCCTCTGTTATGAATAATTGCTTATCTATTAGTATTTCCTAAGTATGGCCAAGCTTTAAAATTCCCACTTTCGCCAGAGATTGTTAAATCATAATTGAGAGTCTTATACAAGCTACTTAAGAATATTATTACAAAAGTTTTTGAAGTGAAGTTGAAAAGAAAAATTATTTTCTCCAATGAAGTGGTGAAAGAATACCAAATCAATGAGCTATGGCTGAGAACTTTTCCTGAATTAAAGACAATTCCCTGAACTTTTGGGCTACATGTAAGTTCTTAGTTAAAGTACATGCTGAAGTTCAGTTGCAAAATTGTCCTTTATTTTGTTTAAGAATCCATTTATTCTTTTCAATTCCACAAGTGAACATTTTTTCCCTCTCAAGTTAATTAAAACTTATTTCTGTATTTTGCCAAAGGAAAGGTCTTGATAAACTGTGTAAATCATTTTCTAATTGATTCATTTATTCTTATTTCTTCATATATATTTAGGAAGGAATGAATATGTCAGCAATAAGCATATGTGATACCAACTTAAACCTAATTTAAATGAAAATTATGATTAAATTACAAATTTAATTTTACTAGCTCATTCTTTCATGCAGATACTACTAAATTTTTTATTTGGTAATTAAATGAAATCACCTATCTTTTATCTGAAGAATTTGATCTTTGCATATCTTTTTCAATGGACAAAAAGTTGTATGTGTTAAAATTGCATGGTTTTGGAGTCATAAATTGATCTTTTGGTTTTTCTAGACTTAATTTCTAGCAAGAATGGTAGTCAAGTTCTTAATAAATTTACAACAAGATTTCATGATTGATTAGAATGAGTATTAGATTAAGTAATCAGCATTCAAACTCATTAAATTTTTAGATGTTATTACAGATAGTCTCTGTACAAATATTTTAGGTGTTTCTTTCTAGGTATGAGTATGAATAGAGTGGAAATAATTTTGTGGTTCATTTAGTACAAATACATTTTTCAGTCTGTTTCCTCCTCCAACATTTCACCAAATATCTTTCCACCCATCCCCTGGTAAAGGAAATAAACAAACTCAAATGAACTTACCTGATTTCCTACAGTCAATACTCTACTGAATTGACCAGTCATAGGGTAGTGTTCCATGGCCATAAAGAGGGTATTTAGGACAATGCAAATAGTGATTGCAAGATCAACAAATGGATCCATAACAATTAAATTCACAAGGTGCTTTACTTTTAACCAGCAATCACAGCAATCCCAGATCAAAAATACATTGGCAAATCTATACCAGCATGGTGGACACTTCTGTCTAGATTCTTCAAGTTCTAGGACAATAATAAACAGGAAGAATAAAATTAACAATGCATATGAATTATTATTTCTGTATAAGAGACATTTTATAGACATTAATAGACATGACAAAACATATTCTGCACACATTTCCTTAGTTCTCTTATACAGTTTTTTTTTGGGGGGGTTACACCCGGCAGCACTCGGGTTTTTCCTGGCTCTATACTCAGAAATCGCCTCTGACAGGCTCTAGGAACCATATGGGATGCCGGGATTCGAACCACCATCCTTCTGCATGCAAGGCAAAATCCCTGCCTCCATACTATCTCTCTGGCCCCTCTCTTATACAGTTTTTACCATAGCAATTGACTTTGATAATTCTTTACAAAGGAATAGTAGTTCAAAAATCATATAGTTATAGAAAACTGATAACACAATTTCCTTCTTACCTTCCATTGTGTTGGTCAGGATGCTGGCTATACTCATGGCTCTATGTCTTCCAGAAGAATCTTCTAGCATTTCCATTGATATCTGATAAGAACTTAGCCTTCTCTTTCTGATTTCTGTTTCAGTGGTGGTGCCCTGCAAACCAAATACTGATGGTTCAAACCACCCTTTCATTGAATCATACCATGTAGCATTTGGTAATAATCTATTATCATCTTTTTGAAAATTATGCTATATGCAACTTTTCCAGGTAAAATTTTTCAAATTATAATAAAATGTTAAATTACTATTATTATAAATATTTAAAAATTATCACAGGTGATGCCCTTTACCAAGAATTCACCTGTTAAATAAAATTGTGTAGGGCAAGTATGTAGCAGAAATATTTTTTGCTAACATGTTGAAATTTTTGAAGAATATTTTTATAAGGATATAGTTGTTTGTTAATTTATTTAAATGTAATTATTTTAAATTCATCTGAACAATACATAATTAAATCAATCTTCTAAAATAAATAATTGAATCGTATAGTCTCAAGAATAAATTATCTTCCTTGAGGCTATATTAACATTATTGACATATATGGGCCAATTTTTTCATGCACAAACACAGATGTACAATGAAATGTGTGTGCTTTCCTGGATTATAAAATTTATTTCTACAAGTGCTCTTTTAGAAAATCAACACTAATTATAATATATTGAACATTATGATATATTAATAATTATAATGTTTAATTTTAAGTATATAAAATTTTCAATAGATAAGTAGAAAATTATACAATTTAGATAAGTATACATACAAAACTGATTATTTAAGTGAACACTATTTTGTATTAGTACATTTATTCACCCAGATTCAAAAAAGATTAGTTTTTTTCTTTAAACCTAAAGCATTTGGAGACTAATGATCCCATACAATTCAATTGTTTCTAATGACTTTATTGTTTTTCATTCAATTAATCATGTTGCTTTTAAAAACTTTGATTTTTGGGGAAGTAGGATGATATGACTAGCCACTCTGGCCTTGATTGTCTCAATTTGGTACAGAATGTCAGTTCAACTAACTTATTTATTATCACCTCTGGCAGAAGTTGTCCAGTAGGTGAGGTTAGAGTTGATGGTCCACCCACCAAGGAAACCACACCATTGCAATCCACAGTGCTGTGCATCTTCCCATTGGCTGGAAGCCCTGGCACCATCCTGGATGACATACTGGCCTGACTAACGTTACTGTTGCGTCGCTCTCCATGTCTGTGTGGCACAAATAGTGAATCTCTCCTGCTCTCGCTGTCTTCAAATGTACTGTGCTCATCATCAGCAAAGTCATTTTCAGAACCCACATCCTTAGTTCGACCTCTGAAGCTGAAAATGCTTGTTTTGCTATTTCGTCTCGGGGAAAATAGGGAGCCACGAATACTTAACAGAGACTGAAAAGAGAATAGGGAAAAATTAGAATTGAGAAGAGATAACACTATTTAATGAAAGTTTTGGTACTAAAAGAATCAATAACTTTCTTGTTTTTTAAGTAACATATTTGTGATTGACATTTTTTATCTATTTTGTTTACTGTAAATTTTGATTTATCATACTGAGAAATAATCATTTTTGTTATTTTTTTTTCTTTTTTAGAAAGGAGAAATAACCAATGATGTTCAGGGACTTTTCCTTGTACTTTGCTAAGAAGTGAGCCATACTGGGGACCAGAGATAGAGCTGGAGATCAAACTAGGATCACAGCTACATTACTAATTTTTTTGTTTGTTTGATTGATTTAGGGGTCACACCTGGCTGTGTTCATAAGTTACTCCTGGCTCTGCTCTCAGAAATCGTTCCTGAAAGGTTCAGGGGATCATATGGGATGCTAGTGATCGAACTCAGATTGTTCGGATTGGTCCTGGGTGACTGCCTGCAAGGCAAACACCCTATCTGCTGTGCTATTGCATAAGCCCCAACAAGTCTAATTTTTAAAAATCAAAGTAAAATGGAAGCACTTGAAAAGACCGTGACCATAGATGATAAGCTAGAAATAAAAGCAATGATTTTTTGAAGGGAGATGTTTTCTCCCAGCCTATTAACTTTCCATCACAATATATACAAAATAAATTAGAGGTGTATCATATTTATAAAATTTATATATTAGACAATATAACCTCAAGAAATTTATTGTATTTTCCTGCATACATGGTATGAAGTGATAGACAAGGGTAATGATGATATTAAAAACTGAAATTATAACATGTAAGTGAGAAAAATATAAAACCTAAAGACTTGAGGGTCTTATTTGCAATACATCATTTAGCTCATTACTTATATTTGACTTTTGATTAAAATAGTTTTGCTCTTGACTTACTAAGTAACTTTGGTAAATATTACATGCTATTAAATAAAAGGAGTACTTTTCTCAATAATAATATTGATTTGCTTTTTACCAAGTGAATGACCAATTCATTTTCTTTTTACTATAGTTTTCTAAGCTAAAATCTTCTATCATAGTGTTTATGGAGAGTATAAGTTTATATTCTATTGATGGGGTAATGCTTGTCATCAGTAGGTAGTTAAGGTAGGTAGGTAAGGTAGGTAGGTAGTTAAGTAGATAGTTATCAGAGAGCTATTCACAGTTTTAATAGAACTTCTGTCTCGTTAAAAATTCTAGCATCAAGTACAGGTGGGGGTGGGGTGGGATGGGGGAGATTTGGGACATTGGTGGTGGGAATGTTGCACTGGTGAAGGAGGTGTTCTTTACATGACTGAAACCTAATCACAATCATATATGTAATCAAGATGTTTAAATGAAGGAAAAAATAGTTTCATACTAAAAAAATTCTAGCATCAAATACTTTACTGGAAAATGATTTTAAAATAAAGCCATTGTCATTCTGTTCTTTCTTTGGATCTTAAAAGGATAATAATCTGTACTTTTTCTTAATTTGTTTATTTTTGGATGGGCTAAAAGCTATAAAACTTACCTATGAGGATGTCTTCCAAATTTGCTAACAGTTTCCCAAATGGCTACTGACTCATCTTTCTTAAGAGAATATATCTTATATCAAGCACAACAGAGAGAATTCTTAAAATAATATATATATATATATACACATATACATATAGAACTTTTAAATTTTAGCATTGGCCTTAAAAGAAAGGAAAAGGCACATGACTTTAACAAATTGGATGACACAGAAGAGAGCTAAGTTTTCTGATATCATTTAAATTTTATTAGAAAACAAGAGTGACTCAGAAACATTATTTTAAAACTCATATGTCCACAAAAAGCATAAGCACACCATCTCTGATATAAGAAAGTGAAGTTATTTTGTTTGTTTTGTTTTGTTTTGTTTTTGCTTTTTGGGCCACATCCAGTGACACTCAGGAATTCCTCCTGGCTATGTGCTGAGAAATGGCTCATGGTTTTGGGGACCATATGGGACACCAGTCCCATCCTTGGTTAGCCGGTGCAAGGCAAACACCCTGTCGTTTGCTCCATTGCTTAGGCTCCAGAAAGTGAAGATTAAAAGGAATTTCCTTCTTTCAGTTTTGGTGTGGCTTTTAAATTTCAGTACCAAATAATTCTGTTTAATCTGTCAGTAATATTAAAAATCTCTATTAAATCTGCATAATATTTATATACTCCCCACATTATTCATAGTTTCTGCTGTATCATCTCTCATGACCTTTTACACTCTCTTTATAGCCATGTAGTTTTTTTTATAAATACATATTTATGCATACCAGCAAAACCCACAGATCATCCTTTTCCTTCTCCACATTTAAATTTAAAAGAATCAAATCAAATACCGTAAGGAGAAATAAAGTAAAGACAGACTCCATAAAATTTATTTGTTCCCTTAGCTAATTAGATCATGTTGATTTTCATAGAACCCATTTATAGCTTTATTTTTATGGCTTTATACCAGACTGAAAAGCACCAGAACATTTCTCATTGCCCTCTATCTCAATGACATTTTGGAAAGACATTATTCATCTTAAAAAGTACTGTTGCTTTTAATTTGGTTAGACTATTGTCAGGAAATATAAGCTCTCTACCTTTGTCCAATTTGAGACTCTAAGTGACAGTTTGTTCAACATTTTTCTTCCCAATGTCAGATAATTTTAGTCTGATTTCCCAGTCAACAGAGTGATTAAAAGCTTAGACATTGTGAAGGAAAAAGTTCCATCCCCAGTTATTTAGAATGTTACTGTTTTTCATCTTCTCAGATTCAATTTAACTGTTCAATAAAATATTAGATTATGTTCAGCCTGTGTTTTGAAACTTTTGTGTGTATTTTTAGGTTCAGTCTTTCTAATTGAAATTCAATAAATAGGGGGAAGGACTCTAGAATCTGTATACTCAGCACGCATTTAATAAAACAATCCAGGTGTTATCATCTAAGGTGATGCAATGCCATCACCCCAATATATCTATATTCAGAAGCTGTGTCTGGAAATTAAAATATGTCTATATTGGTGGTATGTGTGTGTCTACAATGTATATGGTACATGCCTCTAATTCATGTGTTTAAATGCTGAACTGTTTTCAAAGGCGGTCCAGATCTTTGAATTTTTTTTAAAACTTCTATTCAGTCTTTGGAAAGTATAATAATGGGTGTGAGCACAGCTTTCAAGGCAACAGAAACTGTAAAAGAAGATCACAAAAATAGTATTCAGAGAAAATAAACCAAAAATAACACACCAGAAGATGCAGCCAAGTGGAGGGAATACCCACAGCTGTGGAAGCCCTTTATGTAGGAAAAAAAGCTCTTTTGCTTAAGAACCAAAAAGTCTTCTTTTCTTACATTAGAAAATAAAATATAAATTCCAAATATCTTTTTTGAAACCTGGTTCCAAGAAAATTGTATTAAATTATCATATAAATTATCAGTAAGAAATAGACTGAAGAAATAGTTTTATAAAGCGTAATTATATATACATATACATATATATATATACACACAGGGATTGAACTTCAGTGGAATGGGAAGAGTCAACATGGAGGATGATCTAGGGAACTTAAAGATACTATCATATCAAAAAGTAAGATTTGTTTGAAACATACAATAGTATTTCAAAGTAAGTGCATACACATCATCACTGTTTTAAATAATAATAACAATATTTATTCATAACTTGAGTTTAAGATTATCTCAATGTTATTGATACTGTTATTATCTTTATCAACAATAAAGAAAAAATATTTGGAGATAATTTACTTTCCATTGTAGCTATCTAAATGTTTATTTATTTTGTACTTTAAGTAAGAATTACCTATTTTAAAATAAAACTATGATGAACATAAAATAACACTAATTCTTCTTTCCTATTCTTTTGTTTTTGTTTTTTGGGCCACAGCCAGTGGCACTCAGGGGTTACTCCTGGCTTTGTGCTCAGAAATCACTCCTGGCAGGCTCGGGGGACCTTATCGGATGCCAGGGATCAAACCTGGGTCTATCCCAGGTTGAAAGTATGCAAGGCAAATATCCTATCACCATACTATCACTCTTGCCTTCCAAAAAAACATTAATTCTTATGTTAGTAGAGGACAGGGTATCCATAATTCATGATTTCATTTTGAGAAAATATATTTATTTATTTTTGGTTTTTGGGTCACACCCGACAACATTCAGGGGTTACTCCTGGCTCTGCACTCAGAAATCGCTCCTGGCAGGCATGGGGGAACAAATGGAATGCCAGGATTTTAACCACCGTCGGTCCTGTATCAGCTGCATGCAAGGCAAACGCCCTACCGTGTGCTATCTTTCCGGCCCCAAGAAAATATATTTATTTTTTTAACTGAGTGTCTTATTTTGTACTTATTTTTCCCACTACCTCACTGTCTTCTTTCCTATCAGGGAAAGCTCTTTATTTATATATTTGAAAATCATAAAGTGACTCTAGATTATATTTGTGAACTGAAATTAATTCTCTCTTTCTTTCAGCATCTATAAATTTTAATGCTACTAGACTTTTTTTTTTGCCTTTGAAATAGCTACTATGTGTCTCTAACTCAGGGGTCTCAAACTCAATTTACCTGGGGGCCGCAGGAGGCAAAGTCGGGGTGAGGCAGGGCCTCATAAGGGATTTCGCTTACTGAATATTCGCAATAAAAATCGTATTAGTAAGAAAAAATCGCAAAAAATCGCATTAAGCATTTGCATACCCCGAACGGAACTGCTCAGGTATGCGAATGTTTAATGCGATCTTTTTCTTACTAATGCGATTTTTATTGCGACTATTGGTAAGGAATAATCGCGAATACTGAGATATTTGAAGGCCGGCCGCGGGCCACAAAATGTTGTATAGAGGGCCGCAAACGGCCCGCGGGCAGCGAGTTTGAGACCCCTGCTCTAACTCTATTTAGCTCTCTACCTGCTTGTCTCTGTCTTTTTGTCTGTCTACTATGGTCCTGCCTACCTACCTATTTCACCATCTTGATCTACAAATACCAAATTAAATAATACATATAACATGTACATACTAATTCTGTTTATAGAATTCAAACTCTGTTGTTATCAGCTAACCTTCTTATACTATTTCCTCTCCCTGATTCATTCAACATAGGCCTTCCAGCTGTTCCCTGAGCATTCCACACACATTATCTTCTCGGGGCCTTACTAATAGTCTGGAATGCTCTTCCATAAAATGGCCTTTCTTTTTGTCCTTTAAATCTCTGTGAAAGATCTCCTGTACAGTGAGGATTTCCATGATCCTTTAGCCTCTTTATTTTTTTTCTCTTCTATAGCACTTATTATCTTCTAACATAGTCTCATGTTGTATTTACTGTCTGTCTCCTCCTTAGCATGAGTTCCATGAGGTCAGTAAATTAGTTCTCTTGTTCACTGATGTATTCTTATCACTTAAAACTATTTAAATCGATAATCAAAGAAACTGCTAAATGATCAATTCAGATAATTTTATGTATACATAATAATGGAGACAATTAAAACATAAATATTTTTATATAAATATTGCTACACTGTGCAAACATGTGTGAGCATTTAAAATTACACATAGGCTTTTCTTGGTTTGGTAATTCTTCTTTCTTTTAAATTTAGTAGGGCCTTACTATCATTTAGTGTTACCTATATTGCTTAAAGTCACTTAACTCTAATATAAGCATTACTATCTCTTTATAGATACTAAACACATTGATCCAACTATAGTTACAGTACTAATTTGAAGTTATGAAGTGAACAGAAACTTTTACCATTAATATTTTAAATATGTATATCAAATATTAATTCTAATGATTCCTAATGATTGTAATAAAGCTAAATTTTCAAGCATAGTAGTTAAGAAAAGTTGTTATTAAGTGAAGAACTTGACCTACAATTAGTACAATTAGTACCCCCAATTTTTATGCTTAAAGTCAAAATGTTTTGTTACACATACTTTTTGTTACACAAGACTGGTTATGCCAGGGACTTACTCTGGTTCTGTGCTCAGGTATCAGTCAGTCCTGTCAAAACTCAGAGGACTATATGCCAGGATTCCACTGGAGTAGGACACAGCATTAAAGTATTCTACCAGTTGGCACAATAGTTAAGTCTGGATACAGAGATTTAACTTGAAGTTAACTTCAGAATATAAATACTAGTTATTTTTTTGTTTGTTTTGTTTTGGGGCCACATAAGGTGGCACTGAGGGTTACTCATAGCTCCTGGCTCTAAAAATTATTTTTATCTTATAAAAATAATTTTGTATATTTTCTGAATGAGTATCTATTTTTTCTGAGAACTCAAGTTTTTGTTTTTGTTTATTTTTTGGTTTTTGGGTCACACCCAGCAGTGCTCAGGGGTTACTCCTGGCTCTATGCTCAGAAATAGCTCCTGACAGGCTCAAGGGACCATATGGGATATCGGGATTCAAACCACTGACCTTCTACATGCAAGGTAAACACCTTACCTCCATGCTATCTCTCCGGCCCTGAACTCAAGCTTTAAGATAAATCATTTATTAAAAATTTATTTATGTACTATAAATTTCAAAATAAAATCCACTAATAAATCATATTTACTCTTCATATTAAAGATCTAAGCACTATACTTAGTTTTTGAGTCCAATAATTTTTAAATTTTATTTTTTATAAGAAGGTATTATATTCGTTTATATTTATACTATTTTGCTTTAACTTAATTACACAGTATGTATTTATCTGTAGGGTTGAATTCTGATTAATATTAATATGATTAAAAGAATTAGTTCATAAAATGTGAAAGTTTAATAGAACAAAAGAGTATTAGAAACTATAACTATACTTTTACATATTATGTAAGTATTCTGTATATTATAATATCCATGCACCTTACTAACAAAATATAATTACTTTCCTTTTAAACATGAAAATATACTGAAGAATTTGAGAGTGAGTGTTAATTCAAAGTAAAAGTAGATAATCTTATATTTAGTTCTTTTCAAGAGCATTTGGATGTTACTGTCACAGTAAAGTAACATAATATACTGCTGTATCAATGTAGGTTAAAGCACCAGTTCTCATATCAAAGTATGAAGACAAAATGAGACATTGCTTTTCCAAATTCATACATCTATTGGGTAACAGTCATTTAAAATAAGGAGGAACATACATGCAAAGATATTCATTTGAGGTCTCAAGTGAAACAGGGTAAAGAAATTACAAAACTAGGGCACTGAAGAGAAAAGCATGAGAGGAAGATTTACAAAAACAAAATAAAACAGAAGCAAATTTAACATGTCTTAAATTATTGCACTGTTCAAAGTAAATGAAATGACATTGATTTAATAAAAGAATTTTATAAAGACTATTTGTGATAAAATAATTAAATAACTATGCTTTCAAAGGGATAATCTTACTCTTTTGTGAGATATAAAGTAATAAAGCAAGTAAACAAAAGCAAACTTGTGGACCCAAAATTACAGAGCAGAAGTTACTAGAAAAGATTGGTGAGGAAGGTACTAAGTGAGGGGCTTCATGTGGAGGAGGGCACTGGTATTTTTGTGATATTTATCAAATAACAACATGCACTTTGAAAAGATAAGAAAATAGAGATAACAGGATATCACCGTTCATTTCACAACTGATAACTAGGATGTGGGGGGTGCTGGAGGGGAGTGGAGTTAGCCTATAGGACCCCTGTACTGAACCCTAGAGCAGGGATATGGGTCCCCCAAGCCAGGCCTTTACAGCAACCCCAGGCAGCCGATACAGGGGGTTTGGGGAAAGGAAACAAGTAGCCCCTCCCATGACCATAACCGGGCTATGCCGTGGACCTTCTTGCACAGGGGTCCTTTCTCATTAGTCCTCATTTCCCAAAACACGAGGGCCCACGAGACAATTGTACTTAGTTTACCATGATTCCACAATGCTCATAATTTTAGATCGTTCCTAGGAAAGGAAACGGAATGCCCAAGACCAGCAGGATAATACTCTATGTGCTTAACTCCTCACAAAGCAGAACATCCAGGTCTGCGTGGTGGTGCTTGCTAGAGATAAGGCATATGCCTTGCTCGCACTAGCCTAGGACGGACCTAGGTTCGATCCCCTTGAGTCCCATATAGTCCCTCTCCCATGCAAAGAGAGATTTATGAGCGCATAGCCAAGTGTAACCTCTGAGTGTCAAATGGGTATGCCCCCCCCAAACAAAAACAAAAACATTTTCCCTATCCTAGCCAGATGTCAACCAGCCCCCAAAGTGAAAAGATAGATTCCCTACATGAGAAAAATCAACACTCAGCTGCTATTGATTCGCTCTAGATAGCCCCTCTTTCTTTTTTTTTTTTTTTTTGTGGTTTTTGGGTCACACCCGGCAGTGCTCAGGGATTATTCCTGGCTCCAGGCTCAGAAATTGTTCCTGGCAGGCACGGGGGACCATATGGGACGCCGGGATTCGAACCGATCGATGACCTCCTGCATGAAAGGCAAACGCCTTACCTCCATGCTATCTCTCCGGCCCCATAGCCCCTCTTTCTTTACCTCTCTCTACCGTGGACTTCTGCTTCCTACCAGATTTGGTGGCTGAGCCCCGCGCTTGAGGATATTCCCTGATATGTGACTGCTGGGAGCCATCTTCCCTAGACTCCTAAAAAAATCAACCAACAAATTGAAGCCGGGTTCTGGATCTTACCCCTTTCCCATCTATTTCAAAAGACTTAAAAAGGACATATTCTTTGAATATCTCTTTAGTTGCATTCCTTTAATAAGCATAACCATGACTGATTATCTTCTCATGTAGCGGCAATTTCCCCCATCCTTGGTATCCATTTAGTATAGAATTCTAGTAGACAATTATTTGTCTAGAGGCCATGTAAGTAAAAGTTTATGGGGATTGTTGGTCTTGATCCCCATATGCACCAGTAATGCCTTGTGGCCTTCTTCCTTTTTGCATGGGCACATTTAAATGCAAAAAAGATTACATATGCAAACAAGTTCTTCACTAATAGAGATGGGAGTGCAACATTTGGGACCTTACACCCTGAACTCCTGGTATAACGACTAGGCTTAGACTTCAGCTGATCAGACATTGACCATTCACCCCTGAACTGTGGACACCATCTGTGGAAACTAATGGTTTCCTACACCATCACCAGGAATAAGAACTCTAACAAGGAAGTCTCCACTACCGTCATGCCATTGACTTACTCCAAAGATGGTACTTAGGACACCACGACAACCTAGAAACAGCAATAGTCTGCTTTTAGAGCAGGATTCTCTGCAATGCTACCTAATGGTAGGACGAAACAAGAAGAGGCTATACACCACGCAGCCTTCAACATAGGACCAGTACAGAAACCAGGATCTATAACTACAGAAACCCAACAGCAACAACTGTGATGGTGAAGAACTGTTTTTGGGACCACAGAGAATGTCTAAGGGGTTGGACAACCTAGTAAGCCTGGAGTCTGGAGTTGGGTCTTATGCCAAAATACTTCGGGGTGAGGTTTTCCTGTTTTTCGTCCAAAGGTTTCTCTTTCCAATTTCTCCCATATTTTGCTATGCCTATGCAAACAACAACTGCCATACACATACATCTTTCTTTTCTTCTCGTCCATCTACTACCTTAAAAAAAAGAGTGTACTAAAGCTTCTGCTATTATATTAACGACTTTATTGGTGATACAATAATTGTCATGAATAATGACAATGCTAATAAACTCTCCTTTACTTTTTCCAATTTTTTTTTGTTTTTTTTGGGCCACACCCGTTTGATGCTCAGGGGTTACTCCTGGCTAAGCACTCAGAAATTGCCCCTGGCTTGGGGAGGACCATATGGGATGCCGGGGGATCGAACTGCGGTCCTTCCTTGGCTAGTGCTTGCAAGGCACACACCTTATCTCTAGCGCCACTTCGCCGGCCCCAGCAATTATTTATCTTTTACTTTTAAATCTCCTATTTTCTTTATATATTTTTGATAATTTTCTTCCTGTCATCCTGAAACAAATGTATTATGATCAGTTATGTCAACTCTGATACATTTTAATAAATTTACTAAAAGAAAAAAAGAAAAGAAAATATATCTCTAAAAACATACAGTTAAACTAATCTTTTCTCAAAATTTTTTATAAAATGCAATTAAATGTGTATTAAATCTTTCCCATGCCCGATTCAAATGGGATATTAAAACTAAGGCTCCAACTACAGTAAATAAAAAATGATGAGTAAATGATGAGTAAAACCCTTACCTGATGAGGCGAGCAGAACTTCTTGTCACTAGTTAGCCGGTTTCCATCCATGGAGAAAAGAAAGCTTCTTTTGACACTGTCTTCAGATTCAGATTTGGGAAACCTGTCTCCTTCTCCTTTGCTGTTTATTTCAAAATGCTCCCTTTGTCTTCTTTTCTTTCTTCGGTTTCTCCACTCCTTAGCACTCTTGGAGCTTAATTTTGATGCTTCCGAAGAACTTTCTAATAACTCTCCTAACCCCCCTATTCCACTGAAATCTCTGGAAGCAGCTGATGCTGCTGCAACTGCCTGTTGAAAACAAAGCCAGGCATTATTTAGAACATGTATAGTGAAAGCAGTGAACTATTTTACACAGTTTACAATTTAAAACCATGATTTATATGGGGGAAATTATTTCTACTGGTCCTTTTATGATGTTTTACTATAAGAATTTGCTGCTTGATGTGTTAGCCAATGCATGGTGGCAATGAAATTCTGGTTTGGGCACTCCTCTTGAAGGATTTTTTCTTTTGTTCACATTAACTGTTTTAGGAGTCAATTGGTCACATGAAAAAACTGAATGAAATCAAAAAACAAAACTGTGCCTATTCTAGTCGGCTCTTCCAAAAGCCCCTGGCAACCACACCTAGGATCCATGTCCATGCGATCCCCAATGCCATAAACTTTTCTAATTTTCAGAGAGGCCCCAGGAGCAGAAAACACTCAGATACATGCCAACCTTGCAGCTGATTCCATTAGGTGGTTTCTAAGCACCCCTAGAATTATATGAGTTTATCAGTCAGTCCCACATATTCTCAAACGTGTGGACCACGTAGCTGCTTATGTGGCTGTGCCACACCCCCTTAATTTAATATTGATTTCCCAGTAAGTATGCACCAAATTTGACCTGAACTTAGCATAGAAGCCACATAATCTCAACAAGTAGAATCAACAACAGAAGGCCCAATTGGCAACATACAGCTTAGTAGAACTTTAGACAACGATGTAAGACCCCATTGCAAGATACAATATTAACAAATTTTCTTTCAATTAATTTTTTCTAATATTCCATTACCATTTAATTGAACCAAGCAATAGTATGTAACTTTTTCATAGCTTCCAAGGAGCCAGCCTACAGCGACATTGAGAAACTGATACCCAGGGTGAAGGGGATGTTATATTGGTGATGGGATTGGTGTTGGAATGCCAGAATAATTGTATATGAACAACTCTGTAAACATTGTGTCTAAAATAAAGAAATTTAATTTAAAAATAATAAAAATCTTTAAAAATAAAATAACAAGGTGTCTGTCAAAGAAATAGGATGTGAGGTGTGAGCAAAACTGTGATACTGATAGATGGAAACTGGCACTGGTTGTGGGATTGCTCTTGAAACATTGTATGTCTGAATCTAAATGATGACTAATTTTATAAAGAATATTGTCCTGGGCCCGGAGAGATAGCACAGTGGTGTTTGCCTTGCAAGCAGCCGATCCAGGACCTAAGGTGGTTGGTTGGAATCCCGGTGTCCCATATGGTCCCCTGTGCCTGCCAGGAGCTATTTCTGAGCAGACAGCCAGGAGTAACCCCTGAGCACCACCGGGTGTGGCCCCCCCAAAAAAACAAAAAAAATATTGTCCTAATAAATTTAAAAGAATAAAATTATGACACAAATTTCCCATAATTAGGATCACTCTAGAAAATGGAACTATTTATAGTTATAATAAATAACTATATATGTAACTATATGATAGATCAATCTAAAAATATGTAAAATGTAATGCAGACATTTATTTATATTGCATATTTTATTCATTTATGGATATCTAGTTCTCAAGTTCCTCATAAGACAACTTCCAGCATTTAATATAAGTTTAATTCAGAATTGTATAGAATATTGCATAAATCAAATAGTGAATTCATGACTGAATTCTTTATCATCAACATCACTTCCAATATCAATGAAGAGTGACAGAAAGCATGATGTTGCAATTATGACTTTGCATAATATCATGTATAATATCATGAATAACAAAAGCCCTTATTTTTTTTCTCTGTAAAATGATACATAATATCACCATTTGGGGAAGGAATAAATGTGCACATACACCTTTTCAAATAATGTTTAATTTCCTTTTTTACTTTGTATAGAGAAAAAATGCAACAACTTAAGGCTTTAGTCATTTATTGATTTGTTTGTCCTTAAAAATTAAGGAAGTGGTGGTAATATTCTTACTATAATCCTAGAATTCATGTTCATTTAAATCACTTCCAGAATTTGTTTTGCATTAGATGTGATTTCCCTACCTATACAGGGTAACAGTTTAAACAATTCAAAATCAAAACTTATTTCTAAGGCAACAAAGACAACTACCAACATAACATGTTTACTGTGTTGTTCACCAACTCATATGTCATATGCTCCACTTCCAGTGTTATGTTGAATACCTCAAAGACAGATGTTTCCTGTCACCTCTTGTGCCACGTACCAGTTTTTGCTCAGCTCTGTGATATTGCCAATATCCTGTTTAGACTAGTAGCATTGCTTCTCCAAATATATTGTTGAATTCCTTTTGTAATAAATATGTGCTGAGTGCTTATACAGCAAACAACATTTTCTTCCAAAACATTTCCTTGTGATTCAAAGTAGTCCCTATAAGTCATTCTTTTCATATTTTTTGAAAACAAGGCCATATAATTGTATTTGTGATACTTAATTTAAACACAAAATGTGGTAATAAAATCCCATTCAAAATAAGAAATGTATCATTGCTTCAATTCTACCCTTACATTACACTAGAGCTCTTAATATTACAATTTTAAATTTGTTCCAAAACTCATCCCTAAACTATTCTTATCAGAATACAAGTATATATGGTGGGCATTATTGGAAATTTAAAGATTAAAAATTAAACGCAAAAATATTATGAGTTGCAGTTAATCACAATTTACTTCATTTATATTCAACTAGCATTTGAGATGCCTCAATGATATTAAATTATAATAGAAATAATAATATATTTCATGAAGTTCTTTGTTAGATTAGAAGTTTAGAAGAGTCACAGTTGTGGACAGTAGTTGTAATACAGCAGATAGGGCATTACCCTTGCTCACAGTTGACCTGAGCTCAATCCTTGGCACTCCTGTAGTTCTCCTGAGTCAGCCAGGAGTAATTCCTAAGTGAAGAGCTAGGAGTAACCCCTGAAAAACCATTGATTGTGTCCTATTTCCAAAAAAGAGTCACAGGTGGTTAGTGAAGCACCAACATTCTCTATGAAGAACTGTGTAACTAATTTTGCCTCATATATTCCTACCCATCGATATTTTTATTTATTGAGAATTGTTCCTGTGTTGTCAGTCAAGAACTAAAATTGGTTTCCCACTATGATATTCTACGAGTATATAAACACCAGTATCATTTATTCTGAGATCATTGTAAATTTATGCATATATGTAGTTTAACTTCAGTAAAGTCATGTCTTGATCATTGAAATTCAATAACTGATATTAAAGTTAAAAATTATTTTTTAACTCACCTAATAGGATTAGATAATTAGGCTTCTTAAGACATATTAAATTTAATTTTTCTTTAGTTTTAAACTTAAAAGACTTTACTCTTTAAATTAATACAAAAATTTGCCATAAGGTAGATAAATTTTAAAATATTCTCTTATGGGGCCAGAGTAAAGGTAGGGCATTTGCTTTGCATGCAGCTAATCTGGGTTCCTGGCATTCAATAAGGTCCCCTGAGCCTGCCAAGAGTGGTTTCTGAGTGAAGAATCAGAAGCAACCTCTGAGTGCTGTTGGGTGTGGACCAAAACCAAACAAACAGAGCTGGAGCAGGGTGCAAGCAGTAGGGCGTTTACCTTGCAAAGCGCTAACCTAGGATAGACCGCGGTTTGATCCCCCAAGCCACAAGCGATTTCTGAGCGCATAATCAGGAGTAATCCCTGAGCGTCACTGGGTGTGCCCCTCCACCCAAAACACAAACACAAACAAACAAACAAACAAAAATCTCTGTATTTCTGTACTGTGTAATGATTTTATTTAGTAACCCAATAATCGTGAATATTACGATATTTGAAGGCCGGCCGCGGGCCACAAAATGTTGTACGGAGGTCGCATAGACCCCTGGATCTGTTTTCAAGCATATAGTTCTGTCTTCTAGAGTTAGTGAATAACATAATTACTTAAAATATGATATACTTTATCAGTAGTATTTTCCATAGCATTTAAATAATTGAAATAATAAAATTCCTCGTCAATATTCCTAGCAATAGCATTTTCTCCCATTATCATCAAATTTGTTTTATTCAGAGTGATCTTAAATAGACTCTTAAGAATTTTAAATGTAATAGAATATTCTGGCAACCATGAAGAATACTTTTTGAAATTTAAAATTATCTCCAAATTTGCTTATAGGTTTTCAAAATACAGCAACTA
Source organism: Suncus etruscus (assembly GCF_024139225.1). Lineage (NCBI taxonomy): Eukaryota > Metazoa > Chordata > Mammalia > Eulipotyphla > Soricidae > Suncus > Suncus etruscus. The sequence goes on from NC_064852.1 coordinate 82,817,084, forward strand.
AATATAATCATGTCACTGCTTTATACCTTATAGTAATGTAAAAATAAAGCCAGCATGCTCAACAAATGCTATGTCTACGATTTTGGGGAAGTAACAGTTGGAATTCCCTGTCAAACAGGTCTCATTTGAAAAATGGTGGGAGGAACTCAAAAAAAACTTTGTGTTTGGTTTTTAGGAGCCGCAGCACATAGAAATCAGAGTTTACTTCTAGCTCTATAATCAGGGCTCATTCTTCTTTGTGCTCAGGGCACCATATGGCTGCAGGCAATCAAACCCTTTTCAGCTACAAGTAGTTTACCCACTGTAATATCTCTCTGATGCTCAAAAAAGAACCTAATACCACATGTAGTGCATTTTCAGTATAGCACTCAAATCTTAAGTTATGAACCTATAAATTCCAAAGATATATTTCTAGATTCTTAGAATCATTCATATAAATGTCTGTCAGTATTAAACTGAGGTATTGGGGGGCTGAAGTGATAGCACACGGTAGGGCATTTGCCTTCCATGCAGATTTCCCAGGATGGACCCTGGTTTGATCCCCAGCACCCCATATGGTCCCCGAGTTTTGCAGGAGCAATTTCTGAGCTCATAGCCAGGTGTTTCCCTTGAGCACTGCCGGGTATGAAAAAAAAAAAAAAAAACCCAACCCAAACCAAACCAAACCAAAACAAAACAAAACAATGTGTTATTGGAAAATGAAAAAAAATGACAAAAGTTATACAATTGTCTTAATTAAATGTCTGAATTTTATACCAAGGTGCTGTTATGGTTATAGGTTATCTCTATCTACTTCATATTGATGAAAGATAGAGCTGAATCTAAAGGAACACAAGAAGGCAATTGTAGTTCACATATCCAAGCACAATTAAGGAAAAAATGGAATAGAGAGAGGAACTTAGATATATTACGATAGTTCTCTTGAGTACTGAGAATATTATTCACAGTTATATGTCTCTGAAGAAAATAACCGAGAATGAAGATTAGAAGAAACTCTTTCTGGAACTCACATTGTGGCATGAACAGTATTTGTCCATATTGTTAGATACCATTTTAAGGGGAGTATGGGATCGAATATTCAGAAGTTTCATCTCTTAATAATATAAAATAATTATCCTAAAGTAAATGTTTGTTTTACTAATATATTATTAAATATAAAGATTTAAAGATATAGAAGCATCAAAATGTTATAAATAATGCTCTATATACAAAACAACAAGATATTTATAGCTATAAAAAAAGGGATATTTATAAAGGCAAGTTTAATAGTCAATAGCATTCAACTTAAGATTTTCAGAAATACAAGAAAATAAAATCATGGTCACATGTCTATAGTCAACTAGAAATTATTTAAAACTGACCAAGAATAGGATTTTAAACAGTTATTGTAACAATGTTGTGTATGATCAAATGCAATGGTTGGGGAGATGGTTTAAACAAGTATTGGAGAATATGGTTGCATGATGGAGAAATGAATTCTATCTTTGTCATGTCAGCCTGAGAGTAGTCCCTGAGCATGCACTATAAGGTGTGGCCCACAAACAATCTTTACTCTCCAAATAAAAACAAATTAAGGTGAGATATTGATGAAAAGAGAAACAATTTGATTGAACAGAATATAATTCAAAAATAGAACTTTCACTTATTAGTAACTGATTTTTTGACAAAGATTCAAAGAAAATATAGGAGAAGATTTTGAAGGGCCAGAGTGAGAGTACAGTGGCTAAAGCATCTGCCTTGCATATGACTGACCTAGATTCAATCCCTAATATCCCATATGGTACCCTAAGTCCTCAAGGAGTGATTTCTGAGTACAGGGCCAGTAGTAACTTCTGAGCACTGCCGGATGTGCTCCACCTCCCAAAGAATATTATTTTCAAAAGTGGTGCTAAGATAATGCAATATTCATGAGCAATTCATATAAATGTTATATATATATATTGGTTTTGCTTATGAATATATATAGCACCTGACAAAAACATAAAATGGTTCATGGACATAAATATATCAAATACAGCTATAAAAGTTTTAGGATAAAATATTTGTGATGATTTGTTAAATAATCTTGAATACTACTATATCAAATGCATGATAAAAATAAAATATTATAAGCAGTACTTTGCAAAATACTGATAACCACATCAAAATAAAAACTTCAAATTTAAAAATACTGTTAGGAGGATAAAACAAAATTCTTGAAAATAATATTAAAAAGTTGAATTACATTCACAGAATATATAAATACTACTCAAAGTACATTATTAGAACAATTAGAAATCTAAGTGAAATTTTTTTAAATATTTGTATATTAATTTCATAATAGAGACTACACATGGAATAATAAGAGCATATAAAATACATGACATTATTAGTCTTTAAGAAAATGCAGAGTAGAACAAAAATGAGGTATTTGGAGAATAGTGAGAAAGACTATCAGTAACAAATATTGGCAACAATTTCATTTAAAAGCTGGAAGGTTTTTTGGTATATAGAGAAGAAAGTAAAGAAATTTCCCATGTGAGAAAGATTTGAATCACAATTCAGTTTTAACTAATCAGATTAACTAAGCTATTTTAAGAAATTTACCTATCAGTTTGAGTTTTGAAAAATTAAATATTATTTATTTTTCTTTCTCTCTTTCTCATGTCATCAATGTACCATTGATCAGCCATTAACTCAAACAGTCTTTAATGTAATGAGAAAATGAAGCTAAATATGACAGAAGCATTCCTAATATTCTGATAAAAGCCTTAGCAAACACTTTTTGAAATTCCAGATGCTGCAAAAAATGGTTGAAAAGATACACATAAGGTTTTCTTATTCATATTAGAGATTAATTAAAATTATTATCAAATCACAAGTTATAATTATAATCACTATATCATTATAATGTAAAACTTTAATAGTTATATTAGTTATGCATGTTTTCCTAATTACATTAAAAATCCTCCTCAGGTTTCATAAAATATTTTATAGCTAACTTCATCCTGTTTCTTACCACCAGTGAAATTAATAATACACAAAGTCTAAAAAGTTCCTTTGACTCCAACTTCAGAAACAATTTTAGATTTGAATTAATTTTTTCTATAAACAGTACATGCATTACAAGTGCAAATCCAATTTTTAGGATAAAGAGACGTACATAGTACCCCTTTATTAACAATAGTGAAAATCACATTGTCAAGAGAGGGGGGAAGAGAGAGAGAAAGAGTGAGAAAGAAAGCAAGAGAGAGAAACAAAATGACTGCCCCAGAAAAGTGTGGAGGTGTTGGTGGAAGGGAATTTGGGGACATTGATGATGGGGAAAATGCACTAGTGGTGTATTCTAAGATGGTGTATTCTATGGCAAAAACTTAATCATGAACAATTTTGTAACCCTGGTGCTCAAGTAATTTAAAAACAAATGAAAGAAAATCCACTTTTCCATGGTATAATAGTCCTATTTAAAACTAAGTAACAATAACAACAAGAATAAAGTTGTGTTGATTATCAATACCTGAGCTTCCTCCTGTTGTTTTTTAAGCTGTTCAAGCATCTGCTGAAATTCAGCCTCTTTCTGTTCTGCCTCCTCCAAGGTGGCCTGGTTCTGTTCCTCATAAGCCATGGCCACCACAGCCAGGATCAAATTTACCAGATAAAAAGAGCCCAAGAAGATCACAAGTACAAAAAATATCATATATGTTTTTCCAGCAGCACGTAATGTCTAGGGAGAAATTATATTGTCAGTATTCAGTGTGTTTTTAGTGGCATCCAATGAATTTTGACCAACCCGTTTTAGTGTTAAAATACCTACTTATAAACACATAAATACTACTAGAAATATTATAGATAATAAATATTTATGGATAAGTACTAATATAAATTGTAATATAATTACTATACATAGAATATATGAAATATTCTATTAGTATATAATAGAATAAATGAAAAACTTTCTAGGCTTGCAGTATAATTTAATTAAAATACACACATTTTAAGATCATCTATATTAGATTAGTTTATATTAAATATATATTTGTGCTTCCCTAAAATACTTTTCTCAGGGCCCATAATTAAGGACAATGTTGCTAGTAGAATGTTGTATCTCTAATTGCTTTCAAACTTTTCTTCTTTTTTGCTGTTAACTCTCCACTATATAGAGATAACCTGTTTTTTTTTACCTTTTCTAGTATCAATTAATAATAGGTTTGTTAGAAAATATTTTATAATTGAGTTTCAAAATATTTTACATTATTTCATAATCTCTAAATAAAATTATGAACTCAAAATCATGCACATCTTTTGCACCCTCCATAACTCCTAGTGGAATGCCTTATTTGATATAATTACCTAATGAAGAATTATTTCCATAGAACTCACCTCTACAGTTTTATCATGGTTGCTTTTTGGCAGCTGCATGTGCCTGGCAATGCTCAGGAGTTTACTCCTGGCCTTTAACTCAGAAAATACTCCTGGCTATGATCAAGAGAATATACATGGTGCTAGGGATCAAAACCATGTTGGTTATGTGCAGTGTAACTGCCCTAACCACAGTACTGTCTCTTGAATTCCAAATAATTTCTTCCTTCCTTCCCTCCTTCCTTCCCACCCTCCTTCCTTCCTTCCCTCCCTCCTTCCTTTTCTCCTTCCTCCTCTCCTTCCTTCTTCCCTCCCTCCTTCCCTCCTTTCTTCATTCCTTCCTCCCTTCCCTCCCTTCCCTTCTTCCTCCCTCCTCCCTTTCTCCTCCTCATCCCTCCTTCCTTCCTTCCTCCTTTCTTCCTTCCTCCCTCTCTCTCCTCCCTTCCCCTCCTTCCTTACTCCCTCCCTTTCTTCCTCCTTTCATACTTTCTTCCTTCCTTCTTCCCTCCTTCCCCTCCTCTTTCCCTTCCTCTCTCCCTCCTCCCTTTCTTTCTTCCTCTCTCCCACCCTATCTCCCTACTTCCTTTTTCTCTCCCTCTCTCCTTCCTTCCTTCCTCCCTTCTTTCCTTCCTTCCTCCTTCCTACCTTCCTTCTTTTTTCTATCTTTCTTATTTTCTTTTTCTCTTTCTTTCTATTTCCTTCCTTTCTTCCTTCCTTCCTTTCTTCCTTCCTTCCTTCCTTCCTTCCTTCCTTCCTTCCTTCCTTCCTTCCTTCCTTCCTCCCTCACTCCCTCTCTCCCTCCTTTTGTCGCCTTCCTTCCTCCTTCTCTCGCCTTCCTTCCTCCTTCCTTCTTTTTTCTTCCTTTCTTTTTTCCTTTCTTCCTTCCTTCTTTCTTTTTTTCTCTCTTATTTCCTTCTTATCTCCCTCCGACACCTCCCTTCCCTTTCTTCTTTTTTCTCTCCCTCCCTTCCTCTCTTCTTTCTATCTTATTTATTTTTCCTCCCTTCTTTCCATCCTCTTTCTCTTTTGTTTCTTTCTTTAATCCTTTTTCTCTCCTTCCTGTCTCCCTCCCATCCCTCCCTCCTCTTTCCTTTCCTTCCTCTCTTCCTTCCTATCTCTCTTCTTTTCCTCCTTTTATTCTCCTTTTCTTCCTTCCTCTTTTTTCTCTATTTCTCTTTCTTTCTTTCTCTCTTTCTTTTTTCTTCTTTTCTTCTTCTTCTTTCTTTCTTTCTTTCTCTCTTTCTTTCTTTCTCTTTCTTTCTTTCTCTTTCTTTCTTTCTTTCTTTCTTTCTTTCTTTCTTTCTTTATTTCTTTCTTTCTTTCTTTCTTTCTTTCTTTACTTCTTTTCTTTCTTTCTTTCTTTCTTTCTTTCTTTCTTTCTTTCTTTCTTTCTTTCTTTCTTTCTTTCTTTCTTTCTTTCTTTCTTTCTTTCTTCCTTCTTTCTTTCTTCTTCTTCTTCTTCCTTCCTTCTTCCTTCCTTCCTTCCTTCCTTCTTCCTTCCTTCCTTCCTTCCTTCCTTCCTTCCTTCCTTCCTTCCTTCCTTCCTTCCTTCCTTCCTTCTTCTTTCTTCTTCTTCCTTCTTCCTTCTTCTTTCTTTCTTTCTTCTTTCTTCTTTCTTTCTTTCTTTCTTTCTTTCTTCTTTCTTTCTTTCTTTCTTCTTTCTTTCTTTCTTTCTTTCTTTCTTTCTTTCTTTCTTTCTTTCTTTCTTTCTTTCTTTCTTTCTTTCTTTCTTTCTTTCTTTCTTTCTTTCCTTCTTTTACATACTCAACAATATTCAGTCAGGAGTTATTCCTGGATCTGCACTCAAGAATCACTGGTGAAGGTGCTCAGGGAACCAAATATAGCATATTACGGTTGTATTATATTGAACCCAGTTGTCCACATAGAAAGCAAGTACTTTCCCATTTTTTGTACTCACCAGCCTAAGTCTACAGTGTTATAAACAACAATCAATACATATTATTTTATATGTATTGACAAAAATTCTACACATGTTGAATTCAATTTTCTAATTATCATCTGAATGCTTGTGCCTTTAGTCCTCCAATTCATATGTTGAAATGCTGCCTGCTATAGTAGGTCTTTTTGAAGTATGTAGGTCATGAGAATGGAATTCCTATGGATGGGATATATGCTCTGATAAAATAGCTAGAAAGAATGGCCTCACCAGAATGTGACAAACTGATGTCTTAGGGTTGTCTCAGTTTTGTAGCCCCTAGAACAAGGAGAAATAAAGTTCTTCTATTTATGAATTCCCCTTCTTGCTGCTTTATTGTAACTATCCAAATAGACCAAGACATTTACCAGCTGGTAGAGGTTCTCCCAGTAGTCTTGAGTCATGAGACGAAATAGAGACAAGAAAGCCCAGCTAAAAGTATCAAAGCTGGTGTAGCCATAGTTGGGGTTTCTACCAGCCTTCACACAGATGTAGCCTTCTGGACACTGACTGTCAAAGAGAAATGTAAAAGCAATATAGTTATAGATATTTCAATCAATGTTGGTTTATAGGAATTATCAAATCTTCCAGTTGCTGTCTCTGATAAATGTTCTTGTTCTAATTTCTAGAATATAAAAGAAATCGCTCATAGTGCAGCTGTTATAAAATGAAGCATTCTATAAAAACAAATAAAGAAATTTTGTATGAAATAGTCAGATTTTACATATTCAAATTTTCAGAGGGAACCACACACATTTGCCTCTTACACTGTCATTATCATTTTTCTGCAAAATAGCAAATATATATTCTATGTACATCTGTAGCCTGAGTCATTTGATTTTGCTACTCATTGTTTTGAAAATAACTTTCTCTGCTTTAATTAAAAAATTCATTTATAATGTGTTATGCATTTGCACAACATAATTATTATTGTACAATGACACCAAAAATATGTAGCCTCGTACTTGGACACAACTTTGGGAAGTCTAAACCTTGACTTCTTTGCACTCAGACTTTCATGCTATTTCAAGAATGCTTTCACTTCTCAAAGCAACTTCCCAAATGGACCTGGAGACTGATGACCAAGCTGTATCTATATTTAATTCCAGCCACAGAAAATATCATCATCCTACAATGCAAATAAAATAAAATGTCCATCTTCTGTGTCCTTCTCTGCATTTTTTAAATAGCCCTGGTATGGAAAGGATAGACTATGGACTTCTCACTTTTAAGCAGTTATTTGGATTCATTTTAAATTTGAAATACCAGACTAAAATATCACTTAGAAGGATTATTTTAACTTTTTATGCTTTGTGGTCACAGGAAAGGAGCCCAGGTCTTTGCATGTCAGGCATGTGTTTTAGCACTGATGAGCCACAGCCCTGTTCCTTCCAAGGAGATGATTTCATAACTATGAATTTAGGGCCACTAGTAAGCCAGAAAGACAGAGGGTGCTTCCTAGGGAAAAAGAACTGCTCTATAATACAGAGTGTATCTTCTTTTTTTGTAAAGTGACTTCTATTTTTAAAAATTTAAGTGTGTTTCTTACCCGGCATCTGAGCCATTTCCACAAAGTAAAGGGTCTTTTTGTCCTTCCAACACATAAAAGTGACCTGTTAATATAGAGTAAATGATTTCACTTCATATCACTCTTACGGACATTAGGAATATATGATAGTTTGACTATCTCAGCTATTTAAAGGGGATGCAATAAAATATGTTTTCAAAATAACTTCAAACCCACAGTGTCACTGCAGTTAGTTGAAAAATCATTCAACAATAATTAGATTAACAATAGAACAATATTTCTTACTGTCATCATTAATGTAATCCTTCCAGTTAAAAGTTGTCATTGTCACATTAACAAATGTCCCATTTGAATCCGCTGTGCCATTAAAGTAGGAAGTGGTATTAGTTTCAAAAGCAGAATCGCTTGGGGGCCATTGCAAGCATTTATTCCGTAGGTTGCCCATAAACAGCTGCAGACCAATTAGCGCAAATACGCTCAGACAGAACACAGTCAAGATCATGACATCAGAAAGTTTCTTCACAGACTGGATCAGGGCTCCCACAATGGTCTTTAAACCTGAGAGAAAACAGGTGAACTAAGAAAGTCCGCTCAGGGGCCACAATATCTTCTTAATAGTCACACTATTGTCTTTAACGAACATTTCCCTTAACAAACAATTGCTAGGCTGTTAGGACACAAAGTTTTAGAGAAGGCCAGATGGTTTGGGAAATGAGTGAACAGAGATTTTGTTTATGAACAGTGTGCTTTCAGGCAGCTCAAAATGAAAGTTTTAGCATCAAGGCAGGAAGAGACTTGTGTGTTGTTTAGCATGCTTTGACACACAGCAGATAAAGACAAACTTGGAAGCTATCATCATGCCAGATTTTGTATTTGATGAGACTATTTCTCTATCATCCATTCTTTATGATGATTTTCAAGTAGCAATGATTTAGAAAACATGAAAGAAATTAAAAATCATGAAATCCCATACTATTTGCATGCTGTTCAATACCCATAATAATCTCATCTATTTTAAAGTGATCCATTTTCAAAATTGATAAAAAATCAAAATCAGTAGAGCCATGGTAGCAAAGTTTTTTCCAGAATATAAAAGAAAGAACTTTGCATCATAAATGAAAGAAAAATGAGAGGGCAAAAAGCTCGAATAATTTATTTTGAATAAGTATCTCATGCAACTCTGTTAAACTCAAAGGCTGATTTTATAAATAAGTGTGTAACTTCTGAAATTTTAGGAACTGAGTTTCATTGAAACCTCATTTGGCATTTTTTAATGTGAAAACAAGAATCAAAGGCAAGAAGGCTATTGTTGTAAGAGTGAGTTTCATCTCAGTTTTCTTACAGTGCATTTAAAGTCAGCCTCGGTGTTTAACCTAACTCTCACCTGGAATGACTGAAATGGTTTTCAGTGCTCGGAGAACTCTGAATGTTCTCAATGCTGAGACATTGCCCAGGTCCACAAACTCTGTCACATATCTGTAATAGGGAGTTCACACACAAACACAATAACACAAGAAAAGTTGATATAGAAGGGTCCTACCAATTTAAACCACTTTCTTCTTACCTGGAATTACAGAAATAGTTTTCAGAGCTCTCAAGACTCTGAAAGTTCGAAGAGCTGAAAGATTGCCTAGGTTTACAAATTCTGTTACATACCTGTAGAATTAAATCAGAATTACTCATGGCTTTTGTAATGTTTATATTAAAGACTTAATACTGGACTTGACATATGAAGTCTTAGAATTTAATACATCAAATTGCTACAGATAGCAGGATATCATAGAATGAAAGCTGCTTTTAAAAAATAAAATATTGTTGCTTTGTTTCAGGTTAATTTGAACAAGCTTATTTGTGAATTTAATTAAAAGAACAGTTGGTGGTATTAAGTTATAGTTAATAAATAAACTCATTTTGATGAGATATCAGAATATGATGATAAAGTAATTCCATTTATTGTCCATTTATTTGTTTACTTTTTTAAATTAGGAATCCTTCAATATATGAAGCACAGATTTAATTAAAAAGTTATCATTTACAATGGTATCAAAATATTAAACATTGACATACAAAAATTTACATATAAACTAAAATATATATTATGCCAATTTTACCTGAATTATTTAGTTTTATAATATACATTTTGAAATATTTAAATTAAAAAGCAAAACAATAATATATAAATTATGCAAATAATTTGACTAATAAGTAAACCTTACATTAAAGTTTTTCTCAGCAACCTGTTTTATATTGCATTTATTTTTATTTTTCTAATATTAACATATTTTTAAAAATACTCACGCCATCACAATAACACTGAAATCCAGCCAATTCCATGGATCACGAAGGAATGTAAAATCTTCTAAGCAAAACCCTCTGGCTAAGATTTTTATAAGGGACTCAAAAGTATAGATCCCAGTGAATGTGTACCTAGAGGGAAAAAAAACAAACACTAAGAATTTTATCTTAACTATTACAAAGTATTGAACATGTAACAAATCCTATGCTGTTGTAGCATTTCAGATATTAAAACTCCTCTTTTTCACTTACAAATAATTTACCATATTATTTAATCTTACTAGTCTAAATAAAGTGTTAAATATAAGCAGTAATATTTTCCCCAAAGGTAAATATTAAACTATTTATATTTGAATAATGTATGCTTTATTGATGGAACAGTATTTTATGATCAAAATGTAACACAAATTACATATAAAATCTTGATTTTTAGAAGTCAAATAAAAATAATAATGAAAAATTAATGGTCACCTTCATATTATGATTTATTAAGATCAATATGAAGTAAATACTGTCTTAAAATTAGACTAACCAAAATTATTGCAGTAGCCACAAGGTCCTTATTAGATATTTCTAAAGGCAGTTTTCTTATTCATTTGCTCATAATATCATATTCCATTCAAATTTCTTGATGATTGGAATATTTTATTTTATTTTTTTGGTTTTTGGGTCACACCCGCTGCGCTCAGGGGTTACTCCTGGTTCTACACTCAGAAATCGCTCCTGGCAGGCTCAGGGGACCATATGGGATGCTGGGATTCGAACCAGGTTCTGTCCTGTGTTGGCCACGTGCAAGGCAAACATGTTACCTTTGTGCTATCAGTCTGGGCCCCAAGTCTTTTATTTTTATAAAATTTATTTTTGGGGGAACTCTTGCAATGCTCAGGGTTTACTCCTTGCTCTACACTTAGGACATACTCCTGGCTGCTTTGGGCACAATTTTGTATGTTGGTGGTCAAACCATCATGGTCAGCTGTAAGCAAAGAAAGTACCCTATCCCATCAAGCAGAATAGGCATTTTTGTCTATTAAAATAAGGAACCAAATATTTTATTTTGAAGACATCATATCAATGGCCTCATCCCCTTCTCAAGAAAGAAGTTAAAAGGGACTGAGAGTAAAAAGCTATATTTGGCTATCATTTTATTAAGTACAAATGTCTATAGAGATTTAACTGAATCAGTATCATTGTATTGATAATGTTATTGTTCTGTGTTCTGATAAAAGATTCATGTTTTAATCATCTGCCCTTAATCATGTTTTCCTCTTAAGCCCAATTATTTTTAAAAGCAGTATTGCCTACGTTACTGCTTATTTATATTCTCATTTGTTTTATAAATAACATACACTGTTTTAGTGTGAATATAATGACTAAACAAACTATATGTATATATATATATTTGGGGTGGTGGATAGGACTCATGGATCTGGGGGCCAAACATAACCAATACTGAGTCATTCACCATAAGAATTCACCCTATGTCTTCAGATGCAGTGCTGCTTAAGCCCTATGGAGCTAAAGGCATCCAGAGTTATACTTGGCAATGTTTGAGGACCAACAGAGTCAAACATGTTACTCCTGGGCCTTTAGGGGAAACATGTTTCTCTAGGGGCAGGAGGCACTTAATACCAGAGATAAAACACTTATTAATTGTTTTAGTAACTTAACAATAATTTAATTGTTCATTGTTTTAATAATTAAAACAATTATTGTATTTACATAAATGCATTTTTCTTTATTTACAGCATTTTTTTTTGCTCTTTGGGCCACACCTGGCAGTGCTCAGGGGTTACTTCTGGCTCTTCATTCAGAAATTACTACTGGCAGGCTCAAGTAACCATATGGCATGTCTGGGATTGAACTTGAGTTGGCTGCTTGTAAAGCAAATGCACTACCTACTGTGTTATTGCTCCAGCCCCTAAATGTATTTTTCTAAATACCACAATATAACATATTAAGTCCAAAACCTAATAGAAATACCTGTATCTATTTTATTAGAATATACTAACAATAATATTCTGTAATCAAATTATGTCACTCATTAGTAACACCGGTCATTGCATTTATATATTAAATATGCAACTATGATTAAATCTTATTTCTTCATTTGTTTTAATGAAAATTATTTAGAGGGGCCGAAGAGACAGCATGGAGGTAAGGGCGTTTGCCTTACATCCAGAAGAAAGGTGGTCCGAATCCTGGCATCCCATATGGTCCCCTGAGCCTGCTAAGGGCTATTTCTGAGTGTCAAGCCAGGAGTAATCCCTGAGCACTGCCGGTTGTGACCCAAAAACAAAACAAACAAACAAAAAAACAAAAAAAGAAGAAAATTATTTAGAAAGACGTGTGACAAAACATGGAAAAGTAAATGTTCAAGAGAAAAATTATTATTCTAGGGTGGAAATTAGAAAGCAAAGAAATATAGAGATAAGCAAGTAAGATATATGTTTAAGTAAGAACATGAGCTTGAAGAAAAGACTAAATCTTAATTCTCAGAAAAATTATTGGTTTAATTTAGGGGCTGGCGAGGTGGCGCTAGAGGTAAGGTATCTGCCTTGCAAGCGCTAGCCAAGGAAGGACTGCAGTTCGATCCCCCGGCTTCCCATATGGTCCCCCCAAGCCAGGGGCAATTTCTAAGCCAGGAGTAACCCCTGAGCATCAAACGGGTGTGGCCCAAAAAAACAAAAAAAATTATTGGTTTAATTTATCAGTTAGTATTGATAAAGATTATTGATAACCTTTCTTAAATAAATAATATCATAAGTTGTTTTTGAAAAAATGTTTTTTCCTAATAGACGGAAAACTCCTGCACTATCCTTATCTTCATTTATAGTATGGAAATAACTTTTTTCTTAGAAGTTCTTAGTCTGATTTCAAAGAGTAGAAATCATACAACCAACCACACCTTAAAGAAATTACTAGAAAATTTGAGAGCATTTTTCATATTAAGGAGTCAATTCTACTTACTCTACATTCTTTGTCCAGTCTGGAGGGCTACTCAAGGTCATGAATACACAGTTAGTCAAAATAGTGCACATAATAAGCATGCTGAATAAAGTAGGTTATTGTTAAGGAAAAAATACTCTGTCCATTTACAAATGATTCAGAACAACAAATCATTAATAAAAATTACCTGCAACATTAGCATTGTTTATTTTAAATAAATAAATAATAAATAAAACCAAATACATAAAAATATATCACATATTATGTCACATATATATGTATATGCCATATATATGCCATATACTATTGGTTTAATCTGTCTCTCTTATTCTCCCTCTCTCTTCCACTTTCTCTTTCCTCTGCACTATGCAGTACTCGAAGTTAAATCTGAGACTCTGGGGGCCGGAGAGATAGCATGGGGGTAAGGTGCTTGCCTTGCATGCAGAAGGATGCTGGTTCGAATCCCGGCATCCCATATGGTCCCCCGAGTCTGCCAGGAGTGATTTCTGAGCATAGAGTCAGGAGAAACCCCTGAGCGCTGCCGGGTGTGACCACCCCCCCAAAACAAAAACAATCTGAGACTCTGCTATCTTTTATCTTCTATCTGCTATCTTCTAGTATCCAGTCTCTTTTCATTTTATACTTTTTCCTCATTAAACTAAATTTAATAGTGAGATCTATACCAAAAGTAAATGGAAATTTATTTTCTAAACATTTTTGTGACAATTTTTCATGAGAAAATGACTTTTTTCAGTAGACAGTACAGTGTAACATAAGTGTTAAAGTTGTACTAAAATATAATTTAATATTACACTTACAAAAAGATCATTAATATAATATAAAAGCATGGAAATCTATGTATTATACAAAAATGTCAAATTTGAGAATTTTATAGTACTAAAGTATTTTGCTAGTCTCAGAGTGATCTAACATATTCCTTAGGAATTTGTAAACATAAGAATAAAGGAAGAGTTAGAGTTTTTGCTTATATGTTAATATAATTTGCTAATCTTCATTTCCACTTTTAGTTTATAAAAGAACTTAGCAGGCTATCTAGTTATGGTAATTTATACTATGACTAAGAAGATAAATACTAATTTAAAACTTCCCTTACCAGTTGCTGTAATATTTTCTCTTGGGACCTCAATTATGCTATATTATAATAATTATTTTCATATTTTAAGATACATTACAATTCATTTTAATGTAAAATATTTAAATTTATTTAATATAAAACTAATTTACAACATGGAATAAGAGAATTTAAGGATATTTACAAAGTTTATTAATCTTACTTTTGCTGTCAGTCAACAAGTATATCATTTCTCTTATTACTTATGTAATCTTGCTATGAATCTGTCCATATAAAATACACATTCTTGAGTACAGCTCCTAAATACACTTTTGCCTATATTATAAGTAGCTCAAATTTAATACAATTTTTAGATATAGTACCAAATAGATATATAGGCACATAGGGTAAGAACTTAGTAAGTATTTTCAGAGGGTGAAGTCACAACGTAATAGGTAAAGCACAAAAGCTGGAATATTTGCTAATATAAATAATAACATTAACAACAATGAAGTTTAGTTCTTCAACAGTGGTTCTGTATGGGCTAATTTAGGACAACAAAAATATAAGAGGAGAGTTATGATTATTGTGCAATCCATTTCTTATCATTCATTATCATAATTGTTCAACATTCTTTATATCCACTGCTATAGCTGCATTTTAGTTTCTAGAATATGTCAATATATAATAATCTTATCAAAAGTATAAAAAAACAAATAAGAACTAATGAAACAACCATCAACAGCACCACTAGTCTCAAAACATGTTTATCCAAGCCTGTGTATATATAAATAAGAATTTTATTTTCTACAAAATAAACAACTAGAAATGTAAATTAGACATCTCATACAAAAAAGGATATGAATGTACCAAAATTTTAATTGCAATTTTTCTAACAGGGTTTAGCGGAGTTAAAATGTACAAGGCAGAGGTGGCACTGAATCGGAAAATTGCCTTCCCTTTATTCAATACTATAAAAGTCTGAAAAACAAAATACAACAAAAATTAGACATATGGCTTACTGAAGCATTTACACACATGAAAAACTTTATACAGAATTTGTTCATTTATTTGCTATACCCTAATAATAAACCTAGACATTTCTCCCTTAAGCTAGCATATATTCACAACTAAAAATATGAGTCACTATTATGTTGTCTCCAAGATTCCAGCTCCTGATAAAAAGAAACCTGATGATCTATATAAATTTTTTATAAAATAAGGTACCTTTAGAAATTCCAATTTTCTTTAATGCTTACCATCTATTGCCAGCTCTAGTAACTTTTCAAGTTACATTTCATATATCTCTACTAAAATAATTTTCATAAAATTTTTCAGCAAATATTTAAACCCTACTGTTTATGATAGCTAGCTATTTTTTTGGTAGTTGCCATACTTTAAAATGTGTCTCTTTGTCTGGTTCTGTAAGTCTGTTGATAATACTAAGAAAGGCAAGTGTTATTGACAACTCAGATGACAGATTATTTCAAAGAACATTTCATAGCTAAAATCCCTATGATTTGAAGCATATCACCAAAAACTTAGCATTATGTGATTACATAGCACCTCTGTTCTAGCTAATTAAATCCACTTGCTTATTCCATCAATAGCTTGTCAGTTAATCATTCAATTCAGAAAGTGAATGTTCTAGAAAGCCAGAAAAAGATATCATAAGAACATAAATCTGTGCTTACAGCTGGTTCATCACAGACCTAATAATAAGACCTAACTTTCAGTATACCACATTTGAAAACAGAGATTCTTTGTCCTGATTACCTTTTAAAATATATTAGTAAAAATTAACAGTGTTTGTTTCCCACTCTAAGACAAATAAATAGAATTTCTGGAGGAGTTACAAGCAAAATATTTTTCTCATAATTTCTGATGTCATTCTAATTTGTTGTCAATGCTGAGCTGAGAATATCCTCAGATCTCAAAATCACTTCATCCAGCCTGTTTATAGTACCTTCTGATCACTGCCTGTTTGCCATTATCAGTAAGTTGTAGTGCACACATTGCCCTGTTGCTGGTAATTAGAGTCAAGTAGTAATTTAAATATAGCATTAATTCTACTGAGGACTAGGTTAGATATTATAAACCATTTGCATATAAAGAACCTATAATCTTCATTCTCTCCATTTTTACCATATTTAATAGCATGGTTTACA
The DNA here is from genome assembly GCF_024139225.1 of Suncus etruscus. Lineage (NCBI taxonomy): Eukaryota > Metazoa > Chordata > Mammalia > Eulipotyphla > Soricidae > Suncus > Suncus etruscus. Next base: position 82,833,367 of record NC_064852.1, read on the forward strand.
ACTAAATACTTGTTTTAATTAAGTATAGGTTTACCTTTAAAATGTTATTGGCCTTTAAGATAGCTAATTTATGTATCCATTTTTAATAATATATTATCCTCTAAGGACTGTAGCCCACATATTTACATAAACTGATAATATGCTTTATTTAATTAGGTAGACAAAATATTTATCTGTGATTATAAAGAGCAGAGAAAACAATTTCTTTGTACATAATATTTTATATTCCAGTCTATAGAGTCAAAAATTACATAGCCAATAATTTTCTATTAACTGCACTTCATAAATTCATAAATTGCTAGTTCCTTACTAGCAATAACCCACATAATGAGCAATATAATTAGCAATATTACCCACAATGGACAGGAGACATTCAGAAGAATGTCCTTGGAATAAAAATGCATTAAGAATTTTCTAGATTCAGTAGGATTAGATAATGTAATATTACATTCAAATTATCTAGATTCATTTAGGCATTTGGTGACAGCTGTAGCATGTAAAAGTTCACAATAATTTCAAGTTCAGTTACTTATGTTTTTTTAACAACCTTTCTGAAAAAGAAGTTGTAATCTGTAATTTTAGGGAAGAATTTTATTTGGAAAAATTTCCAAGAGCAGAGTGAACAGGGATGAACTGTTCTTTTCAACATGGATTCCTCTTTTCTTCCTGTTCTTATGAGACAAACTGTATTAAAACATGCTAATAGACATCTTCCTTGAATTTACAGGAACTAGAATAGGCATTAAAAAGAAAACTCCTAGTTTTTTTCTGGAGGACATCACTGGACATACCAAAAAAAAAAACCTGTTCCAAATGAGTGAGGCCTAGGCATCAAAGTGATTAAACGCATGCCTAATTTGAAAGGCTGAGTTTGATCCCCTGCATATTGAGTGTGACTCTACATCTCTCTTCCCCATAAGCACCACCAGGAATGGCACCTATTTAAAAAAATAACAAAGATATGAGAATAAAGTGCTAATTTTCTGTATAGTGGAAGCATTGTAAGAATGACATTTGAAATCTAAGCTTCTGATGTTTCTGAGGATCATAGCTAAACTAAAAATTATCTGAGAGGAGATATACTTGGAGAAGAGACACATTCATAATCTTTTCACAAAGTAATGATATAACTTTAAATTTATTGCTAGAAAGGCAGAGTCTTACAGATGAAAGAATAGTTTGTTATGTACTCAGAAATGCCTCTTGCTTCTTTTCCCAAATAAATACATATCGTATAGGTTCACATAAATTTTGCTATTTGAAGCAAAATTTAGTGTAATACCTAATAGAGCAGTTTCAGTTAAAAAAATTAAAAACCTATAGATTAAACAAACATTTTAATATTAATTGTTAATTAATATTTAATATTAAATGTTAATTGGCACTATGTATGATTTTATTTAAGGGGTAATGACTCTACCTCTGGAGCCATCTTGAATTAAAATCCTGAGTTCATGTAACTTTGGCCAGGCTACCAATCCTCTCTGGGCTTTGCCTTCCCATCGTAAGAAAAGGCTAATAGCACCTACCTTAATAGTTTTCTAAATGTACAATTAGTTATGTCACTTAAGACACTTAAACGGTGTCTTTAAAAGTAAGAATACTATGAGAGTAGAGATAATACAGCAGATAGGGCATTTACTTTGCTTGTGGTTTACCCAAGTTCAATCCCTCACATCCCCTATTGTCCCTAAGTGCAAAGCCAAGTAAGCCCTAAACACTGCTGCTAAGTGATCCCCAAATCAAAGATAAGTATGAACAAAACAGAGAGCTATTTTTGTTAATACATTGTTTTTTAAATTATCTGTTCTGTTTAAATATTATTGTGAGTGCTTATTTGACTAAAGTGCTTATTTGACTATAAAATGCATGATTGATCCAGGCAGGGAAATAATGCTTATAGTTTCAGAATGCCCTTCATCTTTACTTTCCTTCCTTCCTTCCTTCCTTCCTTCCTTCCTTCCTTCTTCCTTCCTTCCTTCCTTCCTTCCTTCCTTCTTCCTTCCTTCCTTCCTCCCTCTTCCTTTCTTCCTCCCTCCCTCCTCTCCTTCCTTCTTTCTTTTCCTTCTCTTTCTTTCTTTCTTTCTTCTTTCTTTCTTTCTTTCTTCTTTTCTTTCTTTCTTTTCTTCTTCTTTTCTTTCTTTCTTTCTTTCATTCTTTCTTTCTTTCTTTCTTTCTTTCTTTCTTTCTTTCTTTCTTTCTTTCTTCCTTCCTTCCTTCCTTCCTTCCTTCCTCCCTCCCTCCCTCTTTCCTTCTTTCTTTTCCTTCTCTTTCTTTCTTCTTTCTTTCTTTCTTTCTTTCTTTCTTCTTTCTTTCTTTCTTTCTTTCTTTCTTTCTTTCTTTCTTTCTTTCTTTCTTTCTTTCTTTCTTTCTTTATTTCTTTCTTTCTTTCTTCCTTCCTCCCTCCCTCCCTCCCTCTTTCCTTCTTTCTTTTCCTTCTCTTTCTTTCTTTCTTTCTTTCTTTCTTTCTTCTTTCTTTCTTTCTTTCTTTCTTTCTTTCTTTCTTTCTTTCTTTCTTTCTTTCTTTCTTTCTTTCTTCTTTCTTCTTTCTTTCTTTCTTTCTTTCTTTCTTTCTCTTTCTTTCTTTCTTTCTTTCTTTCTTTCTTTCTTTCTTTCTTTCTTTCTTTCTTTCTTTCTCCCTCCTTCCTTCCTTCTTTTCCTTCTCTTTCTTTCTTTCTTTCTTTCTTTCTTTCTTTCTTTCTTTCTTTCTTTCTTTCTTTCTTTCTTTCTTTCTTTCTTTCTTTCTTTCTTTCTTTCTTTCTTTCTTTCTTTCTTTCTTTCTTCTTTCATCTTTTCCTCTTTCTTTCTTTCTTTCTTTCTTCTTTCATCTTTTCCTCTTTCTTTCTTTCTTTCTTTCTTTTTTCTTCTTTTTTCTTTCTTTCATCTTTTCCTCTTTCTTTCTTTCTTCTTTTTCCTCTTTCATCTTTTCTTCTTTCTTTCATCTTTTCCTCTTTCTTTCTTTCTTTCTTCTTTCTTCTTTTTTCTTTCTTTCATCTTTTCTTCTTTCTTTCATCTTTTCCTCTTTCTTTCTTTCTTTCTTCCTCCCTCCCTCCCTCCTTCCTTCTTTTCCTTCTCTTTCTTTCTTTCTTTCTTTCTTTCTTTCTTCTTTCATCTTTTCTTTCTTTCTTTCTTTCTTTCTTTCTTTCTTTCTTTCTTTCTTTCTTTCTTTCTTTCTTTCTTTCTTTCTTTCTTTCTTTCTTTCTTCCTTCCTTCCTTCCTTTCTTTCTTTCTCCCTCTTTCTCTCTCCTCTTTCTCTCTCCCTCTCTTTCTCTTTCTTTCTTTCTCTCTTTCTTTCTTTCTTTCTCTCTTTCTTTCTTTCTTTCTCTCTCTATTTCTTTCTTTCTTTCTTTTTTCTTTTTTCTTTCTTTCATCTTTTCCTCTTCCTTTCTTTCTTCTTTTTTCTCTTTCATCTTTTCTTCTTTCTTTCATCTTTTCCTCTTTCTTTCTTTCTTTCTTTCTTTCTTCTTTCTTCTTTTTTCTTTCTTTCATCTTTTCTTCTTTCTTTCATCTTTTCCTCTTTCTTTCTTTCTCTCTCTTTCTTTCTTTCTTCTTTCTTTTCTTTCTTTCTTTCTTTCTTTCTTTCTTTCTTTCTTTCTTTCTTTCTTTCTTTCTTTCTTTCTTTCTTTCTTTCTTTCTTTCTTTCTTTCTTTCTTTCTTTCTTTCTTTCTTTCTTTCTTTCTTTCTTTCTTTCTTTCTTTCTTTCTTTCTTTCTTTTCTTTCTTTTTTCCTTTCTTCTTTCTTTTTCCTTTCTTCCACTCCCAGCAGTACTCAGTGATTACTCCTAGCTCTGAACTTAGAAATCACTTTTGGGGTGCTTAGGGGACTATATCAGATGCCGGAGATCAAACCAGGGTTGGCCGCATGTAAGGCAAATGCCCTACCCACTATGCTATCACTCCAGCCCCCAATCTGCATTATTTCATACAAGTAACACAAAATTCCCAGCAAACTTGATAACTTCTGTTATTTTACATACTAGTAGTATATAAAATACTATTTTATATAATAGTACAAGCTATTTAAAGATTTTGGGGACACACCTCGCCCTGCTGTGCTTAAGGCTTATTCCTACCTTTGCCCATGGCTTACTTTTTTTTTTTTAATAGCAACTACAAAATTTATTTTGTATTTAGTTGCTATTGTTATAAAACTTACTCTTGGCTCTTTTCTCAGGGATCACTCTTGGTGGTGTTTATGGGACTGTATGAGGTGTTTGGGATTGAACCCAGATCAGCCACATGCATGGAAGTGCCCTTCTAACTGTACAGCCACTTTGGCCCCTGAATCTTCATATTTATTCACATGCATCTTACACTAAAGAGGCTTTTTAGATGTCTCCCAAAATGGGTCATGGCCACTATGATTAAATCTGAATCCAAGTTTGGTTTCTAGACTGGAGACAATAAAAACTGACATTGTTAAGGATAATTCATTTTCCTAGTGGCAGATTTCCATTAACCAAACATGGGAGTCTGACATATAATATCAGAAAATAGGCTTACAGTGAAATACATAATTAGCACTTTGGCTGAAATTGTTATGTCATAAACCATTTTCCTTTAGTCAGATCTATGGGAAAACATAACACAGTAAAACTGTTTCGGATGATGGAATCAGACAAGTAAATTTAATCAAATGATGAAGTATTCAGTATTATTCCCCCAGTGTTGTGACCTTGACTTATAGAATAAAAAGCTTTCAGTGGTAATATAAAATATCTTTCTGCTCAGGAAAATGCTGATGTTTGTTTGTCTGCTATTCTCTTATTTCAATTAATTTTATTGTTTCATTTTTTTATTTATAGCATTTCCCTTTCTTGTAGGTATTTTTGCAAGGATATTCCTTGAATATGTAGTTTATGGGGAAAAATCCAGTTCTTAAGGTATATATTGTTGTCATAACTGTATAATAGAGGAGCTAAATTAAAAAAACCTCTTGATTTTATAGTAAAAATTAGAAATAATGTTTTTTGTTTTGTTTTTGTTTTTGTGTCATATCTGGTGGTGCTCAGGGATTACTCCTGGCCCTGCACTCAAAAATTCTTTCTGGCTCAGGGAGCAATATGGAATGCTGAGGATTGAACCTGAGTCCATCCTGGGTCAGTTGCATGTAAGGCAAAAAATGTCCTCCCTCTGTGCTACCACTCCGGCCACAGGAATAAATGTTTATAGAAGTATATGGATGCATATTCAAACTGCTTTTTATAAAATTAAGTGAAAAAATAAAGTATCTCTATAGCTTGTTTTCATAACTCTACAATAATTTAAATTTTGCTACTCAAAGCGTGGCCCATGCAACATTAATCGCACCCAAATGCTTGACAAAACGTACATTCCCTAATCCCATACCTTGGAATCATAATTTGTGTTTTAATATTCTTTTTCTGTTTGGAGTAGAGAGTGGGGCATACTTAGTGTTGCTCAGCAATCAGGTGGTTCCAGAGACTGAATCCAAATCTAGGTCCCCACATACAAAGTAAGTACTTCAATCTTTTGAACTATTTCTACAGATCCTTAGAATATATTAACAAATATCACTGTGAGTTGGCCTTCTTTAGAGTTCTAGCAAACAGAGTCAGTTACATGACTGAAGAGTTCATTGTCATGTGCTTTAGCCTCTACTGTCCTATTAAGTTAAATTGTATGCTTCTTAAATGATGATGACTCTCAGGTTTTTCTTTTAAAAGTGCTGGTTTGCCTAATAAAAAATTATTAGTTTTATTAAATATTTGGTCATCAATTCACAGTGATATTGATTAATTTCTAGTTTCCTCATAGAGCTATTTATTTTTATGATTATAAAATATGAAATTTCATAAAATGCTAAAATACTTCATTAGACAGCAGAAAATCTATCACACTTTTTGTTTCATATACAAAATATACACAGTGGATTTCACTATAGAAATCATCGAACTTCTATAGCTAATGTATATTTTCTAATTATGTATGGTTATTTTCACAGTAGTAAGGCAATTATAAATGTGGACCTAAGGAAAATATGGATACAAAAACGTGAGAGGTTAATTTTTCGGTCTTCAGTCCTGAACAATTTCCCCCTTGGCAATGTTTTAACAAAAAGTGAACCTTTCAAAATCTAGTCTTCTAAATTAAATAAGGTTAAGAAAAGCTGGGGCTGGCGAGGTGGCGCTAGAGGTAAGGTGTCTGCCTTGCAAGCGCTAGCCAAGGAAGGACCTCGGTTCGATTCCCTCGGAGTCCCATATGGTCCCCCCAAGCCAGGGGCAATTTCTGAGTGCTTAGCCAGAAGTAACCCCTGAGCATCAAACGGGTGTGACCCGAAAAACCAAAAATAAAAAAAAAATCGTAAAAGAAAAGTTTCCAATTATACTCCCAATTAGTGGACTACAAAATTAAACTGCCTGACTGAATGAAAAACACTTCTCAATATATTACATTCCTATAAAAAAGTGCTAAGTAAAATAAAAGATTTATTAGATGCCTATTAAAATACAAATCCATTATCAAGTAAATAAGAATAAAAAATGGAAATTATATATTCCCAAAAGTTTTCTTTTGCATAGATCTTACTCCTGTGTCAAAACTATAAGAATGTCAGCAGCAAATATTTTGCTTTGTTGAAGCCAGTTTTAATTGTCACTAAATAAATTTCTGTAAAATTGTATAACTTGTTTAATCCTTAATGTCTTTTAAATATACCTACACTAAACTTCTATATATTTCTATTTTAATACAAATGCTTCAAAGTACATGACAATTAAAAGTATTAAAAATCCTTAGCAATAGAAAAAATATGAAGCAATATTTATGAGAGCCAGAGAAAAGACTATTAAAACTGAGAGTTTAGTTAGATCATGGAAATATATTTAGTCATATTTTTCAGAAGTATAAAATAAAACCTTACTTTCTTACTGATGTAGTAAGGGTCCAAGTCCTCCAGTGGCTCTGACACCATCTCTGGAGGAATGTCGCCATAGATAAATGGAAGGTTCTTCCCAGCTTCCAAGTCACTGTTTGGCTTTGGTTTGTTCTCATCATCATTGTCTTGTTCTTTCTTTGTAGGTTTCTTGGCTTTCTCTTCTGCAGCTCGTTTTTCAATAGCAGCAAGAGATTCTCTAGTAAAAAGTCGGAAACTTTCAGGTCCCGGGGGTACCAGCAGTGTCTGTGCCATCTTTTCATCCTGCACATTTAATTACGTTGAGCTTCTTGCATAAGAATTGCCTATGATAAAAGGTTTAAAATGAGATTATGAGATTAGAAACAAAATTATAGTGATTAAGATTAATACGTATCTAACTTAATTAACTAAGATTAATACATATCTAAGATGAACTAAATTGTCATATAATGCTTCTTTCATTATTTTTCTGAAAGTATAGGTAGTAAGCTGTGCGTTTGGTGCTGCACTGTTAATTTTACCTTGAAACATCATCACATATAATTTTCAATGAGCCAAGTTATGTTTGTTCAAGTTTTTACTGAGACCACTGAGTCAAGATATGTTGTAATATTCCTTTGGTAATCAGTAATGTTAATAATACTTGTCAATGAAAATGGTTTATGACCTATTATTTCTCTCTTGCTTATTTTATCACCACTTATCTTACCTATTATCTAAGAAATTACTATGGATGACAATGCTATGATAATATTCTGGACTCATAAAACCTCTGGACAGGAAAAAAGTTTGCCTAAGAAATTTAGGTGATCTGTTTCACACAAAACAAAAGTGACCATTAATGGGGAAGTCAAAGTTTTTTTGCCCATACTATTTTTTACCTCAGGTCTGCTGAATATTTTCTAAAACAATGCAGAACATATTTTCTTTTTTTTACTATGTGCTATTTATCAATTACTCCAAGATCATTTGTATACTCTTTCTGAATTTTGCATTTGGTATATAAAAACATAAAGCTTTTAGCTTGGCTCCTCTAAACCTTGATTTGTCATTGATGATTTGCATGACTGCAAAATGCAGCCTTCTCATCATTTTAGTATTAATCTCTAAATTGTGGGTAATACAAGAATTGAGTTACCAAGTTAGATATGTATTAAGGTGTTTATCTACAGTAATGTCTGATTTCAGGACAAAGTGGGATCAATGCTATGGTTAATGTTCATTCTATAAGTGACTAGTATAATGATTAGATTTTGTATTTACTCTATTTCCTGGTTTGATTTTTAAAATATGATTGTAAAAGCATTTAGAATAAGTTCAGTCATGAGTCAGCACTTTATTGGTATTAGCCATCATAAATGATATCATCATAAATGATAAATTTTCAGTTTCTCTAGTCATTTCCTCTGTTGTGGTTTCAAACATCCTCACAGTGTAAGTCACTGTACTTTAAATAAGATGTTCACTGACTGGTTTTACAAGTGTCTCAGAGCTTCAAAAATGGCCTTAGGAGAAAAGAGTACAAAGGAATATTCACTCATGCCTATCACCCAGCTGTGAGAGGAAAGGAAAGAAGTTAAGCAATGTGGAATGATCCTGTTCAACATTTCTATGAGAAATGTGACAAAACTGTCAAAAATACAGGAAATCAACTACATATTTTTGAAATACATGGTAACAGTTATTTTATTTTGTATTATGCCCAAATCATAATTTTTAAATCAAGAAGAAAACAGAAATAATAAGAAAAATACAATTGTGTATATCAGTTATGTAGTAGGATGATATATAAACACAGCATCAGAGTAATCATCAGTCATCTGTGACATTTTTCCTATCCCCAAACACCCACCCTGCATCTGCCTCCACACTTATTCTAGTCTCCATAGTAGTTTATCCCTAAAGAACCTTATCATTCTTAGCAGTTCATTGCACAGATATTCTGAGCTGACAGCTGAAAAATTCTAGGTCTTATAGTAACATAGAAAAATAATATAACTTATTATATTTTAAATGAATAACAGTAGTTTGATCTTAAATCACTTATAATCACAAACTATTTGAATATCTGTATGCTTATTTTTCATAAATTATTGTATTTCATTTTAAAGGTTTATTATAAATCTTTAAAATATGGTATCATGCTTGTCAAAACATTATGCCATTTCCCATATAAATTCTATAAATGTCTTTTGGTTTGTGATGGAATTTTTAATGCCTTCAATGGTATACAGTTCAGGAGATTTAAAATTTATTTTATTACATTGATAATTAATTAAAAATAGTTTGTACTTTCTAAATTTATGTTAAACAACACAAAGTGGAATTAATATTTTCAACCATTTCATGTTAATTTCAATGACCAGCTGGTCAACCAACCTCTACGAAGTATGAATTCATTGATTTTTATTTATCTAAGTGGCAAGAGTATGCATATGCAAGACTAAATAAGAGATCCATAATCTACTTGTCTGTTATCATTCCTTACTAATTAAATATAAAAATTTCTTCAGGAAGTTCTTAATATTGGTGATACAGCATGACAAACATTTTAAAATATTTCTATGAAAATGATTATTTAGGAGAAAATAAAGATTATATTCATGTTGAGCATTTAGTTCAGCTGATTTTGTTTTCTAGTTGACAACCAAATAAGAAGCATGCAGAAATCTAAATCAGAAATCTAGTTTATATTGAGTAAAACACTGACAGTTGCCCAAATGCATCATTTAACCTTCCTTAATCCAATTTTTATTAAAGTAATGACTATATTTGGTTAAATATTTTCATAAAGAAATAACTAATTAGGAGCTGGAGAGATAGCCTGGAGGTAAGGCATTTGCTTTACATGCAGAAGGACGGTGGTTTGAATCCCGGCATCCCATATGGTCCTCGAGCCTGCAGAAGTGATTTCTGAGCGTAACCCTGAGCACTGCATGGTGTGACCCAAAACAAAAAATAACAAAAAAAAAGAAATAACTAATTAGACATGTCTATATTTAATTGAAATCTATATGGATATATATTTTCATAAAATATAACGATTTAAATATGTTTCTGTTTAATTGAAATTTCTTGTTTTGTAAATTCCTGAATTTGAAAAAGAAATTTGGTGAAATTTCTTATGTGAAACAACTTCAAGAATCTTTACATATTACACTCATTTCTCTGAGGTTACATACAAGAGTCCATCACAAAATCATCAATGTTTATTTGAAAACAATTTATCTTCTTATTCTTTTGTAAAGGTCCTCAATAAATAATTTCAGTATAGGTCAAATGTAAGTCAATAAATTATCTTTGAAATCCCTAATTTATGGTTCTGCTGCCTCTAAATCCTGACTGAAAGACAAGTCAATGAATCTCAGCGTTTTCTCTCCAAGAAGACCTGGGTTTTGCCCAAAATTTAGAAAGACTAAGACATTAACAACTACAGTGAGTAGAGCTTCCCCTAGGTTAACCTGTTCTTTGGCAGTTCTATTTTAATTCTTTTCCTCTTCTTTCCTGTACTTTGTGAATTCATTATACATAACTCTTACATAATTTTACATTCCTATTAGAGTAGACTTTTAAAAATTAATTCTTACTGATGTCTTGGTGTAGGATATATTATAAATGAATATATGTGCATATTTTATTAAAATACATCAAATTTAATATGCCAAATTTTATCCATAACTGTCCTTGCAAGGACAGAAAGGAAAAAATCTCAGATCATTTCATATCAATGAGAATGACACATATCAAAAATACTGATAACAATCAGAAACAGTAGGAAAGTGGTAACCCAGAGGTCCCACTTCATGGCATATACCTCCCAAATAAAACATTACTTTAAAAAGATATATTCACACCTATATTCATCACTGAGCTTCATAAGGATAAGGAATCACCTTAGTTGTACAAAAATAGATAAATGCCTTGAGAAAGTGTGATATATACACATTATGATGAACTAGATAGCAACAAGAAAAGATGAAAACTTGCATTTCAATGAAATATGAATGAAACTGAAAAAAGTTATGTTAGGAAGAATAAATTAGAGGGAGGATAAGTAGAAGATGAGCTTACTCATTTATGGTATACAGAAAAAGAAAATGGACAGGGAGTGAACAGTATAATGATGATTGGACTTGGATTATAAAATTGAAATTCCCAATCAGTGGGGAGAAAACAGGGCAGGGAAGAAATAAAATTATATAAGAAATTATATAAGGTCAGTAGTAGTGGATCTTTAATACTTTGGTTAAGAGGAAGTGCAATAACTGCTTACATGAAAGCTATAAATGTTAGCAACAATGTAATCATGGTGTCTATCCTACAATAATAATTTTTAAAATAAATTGGGACAAAGACTTATAAACTGATTAAGAAATGTGCTTTGTATGCAGTAACCCTGATTAGATTCCTGACACTGTGGGGCTGGAGAGAGCACAGCGGTAGAGCATTTGCCTTGCATGGGGCCAACACAGATGGACCCCAGTTGAATTCTCGGCATCCCAAATGTTCCCCCAAGCCTGCCAGCAGTTATTTCTGAGTCCAGAGCCAGGAGTAACACCTGAGCACCACTGGGTATAACCAAAATAAATAAATAAATAAATAAATAAATAAATAAATAAATAAATAAATAAGTAAGTAAGTAAGTAAGTAAGTAAGTAAGTAAGTAAGTAAGTAAGTAAGTAAATATTCCTGACACTGAGGATTCCTGAAATATCTCTTAGGAAAGACGTCTGAGCACAGATGATGGGAGTAGTCCTTAGTGTTGCCTGTTGTAGTACAAATCCCTATTCCACCAAAAAAAATATAAAGAATCTTTGATTAAAAAAACAAATATTTTGAGTGAATATTGATAAATAAAGCAAAGCAAATACATTCCTTCATTCACAAAACATCATATTATATGAAAGGACTATAGAATTCTAAATCTGGAAAGAATGTTGCCATATCCCATGGGAAATATTTTTAAAAATTATTAAGAAAACAACTCTGATCTTAATGAAGTTGGGAGTTCTGTGGGAGAGGTAGCTGTTACTCAAAAAATTATAATATAACTATGCACAGCTGGCTACTGTCTGAAATCCATAAAAATAAATAATTTATTCTTCCTAGGGGAAAGGAATAGCATATGGTTCAAGGAAGTTTCCCTGAGGAAATCATATTGGCTTCAGTTTATATACTAGTTGGGATTTGACCCATTAGTCTGTATGGTGCTGAGGGAGTATGGATAGAAAGACATTACGATAGCTAGAGTCAGCAAGTCATTGCTCAGCAGTGAGATGGAGGAGGAAGAGTGGGATAAATATGAGTGGTCCATTATTACTGGAGACAAGCTTGAAAAGAAAAACCATGGCAAGAGAAAGGACTAGAAAGTTAAGTATAATATAGCACTCTTAAGTCTTTTATGGCAAAATAAAGGCAAAGTGGAGAATGATATGAGCAATCTGAAGATTAAAATATGGGAGAAGAATTAATGGCAAATAGGTATAAAGCGACCCTGAGGTAGCAATTTTTAAACATTTTTGTTTCAGAATTCCTTCATTTTTTCATATTATTGATACTTCAAATGTATAGTTTTTGCTTATGGGGAAACTTATTTATCAATATATGCCATGCTAAAATTTTAAAATAAAAATATGTTTATATACAAAGCAGATTTTATAAAAATAACTGTCATCCATATAAAAAGCAGTGGGTGAAATTAATAAATTTGCTTTTCATTTGGAAAAAATTCTGTATTTCTATTTTATAGGAATACATTTAAATAAAGATTAAAATCCTTATGTTTGTGACTGAATTCAATCTGTTGAGACAGAGCATTTACATGGAAAAATAGCTCTCTTTCTATGTGTGTGCACATGTGTGTAGCTGGAAAATGGAAGTGTTTTAATTTATCAAATAATCATGACTGTTTTTGTTTTTTGATTCTTTGGGTCACACCCTGCTGCGTTCAAGGGTTACTCCTGTCTCTGTGCTCCTGGCAGGCACAGGGGACCACATGGGATGGTGGAATTCGAACCACTGTCTGTCCTGAATCGGCTGCATGCAAAGCAAATGCATTACCGCTGTGCTATCTCTCTGGCCCCTCATAAATATTTTTGATGCATGCTGAAACTCTACAAATAATAGTGTCTATGTTTCAATACCTAAAACCATATTAGGGCATTTTTTGATTGGCCTTGTTCTTTGGATGAATTTTGCACTATCATACATGCATCTCTTGGAAATTATTGACAGACTGCTCCACTAATTTATAAATTTTGACAAATTATATCCTCCAGTATTAAAAAATAATCACATTTGTTAGTATCACCATTAATTTCAACAGAAAATTTGCAACATATTGGGAGGTTGTCTCAATCACAGTGGCAGGTAAACGTTTTCCAAAGTTCCAATTTCTACTTGAAAGCTCCCATTTTTACATTTACAACAAAATCTGTCATTTGATTTTCTTGGAGTGACATTTTTTCTTTGATTCATTTTAGAGAACATAGATGACAAATACCAGAATATGAATAACTATAGTTTGTCAGTTTTTATTTCACACAAAAATGGTGTTCCAGGTTCAGGAAAAATGTGGCTTATTCAACTCTTCACTCACAGAATCACACAAGTGCTTTAGGATGCCTCCTGCAAGCTTTCTTTTTACCATACAAAAATTAAAAACACAAGTTTGGTGCAATCTGATTTAATACAGAAATATTTTCTGCTTAATCAAAAATGTCCTTTTATGTAATTCTCTTTTTTCTACTGAGAGTGTGCAGTGGTGAAGACCACAAGTTCTGCTCCCATGATACCCCTGCTCAATTTCTGCCAAACCATGACTTTTGCACTTGCATTGAAAATGCCAAAGCAGGAAGGGGAGAAAAGGCAAATGCTATCTTGGTATTATCAGGAAGAATAGACTCTATAACCCTCCATCCCCAAAAGGCTAAGGAATCCCCAGTTGTCTGCAAACCACACTTTGAGAACAGCTGCCATAGAAGAAAGCAGATGGACACCAGGACTCTAAAGGAGAGGGCAAGAGGATCACATTACAGCTCCATTTAAGGGAACAGCCAAGGCAATCATAACAGATTCAAGGCCTGACTCTATGTTCTCACAGCATGACCTTTAATAAACTATTTTTTATACTTTCTAATTTTCAGTTTTCTTATCTGCTTAACAAAAATAAGAAGAGTAGCAATAGCAAACATTTCCAACAATTCAGATGGACTTTTAAGTGAAAAAGTGCATTTAGTTTAAGATCACAGTGGTAGTAGAAAATTATCAAGTTAAGAATAAAACAAAACATGGAATGGAAGATTGCATTTGAGAAAAGAAAGTAGAAGAGAGACAATCAATACTTCTGTGAGTGACTTGATATGCAAGGTGAAGAATGATGGGGTTAATCTCATTCACAGGTTTCTGGCTTAAGCCACAAGTCCTCATTAACCCAACAGAGAAGTTTAGAAGCTTTGTAGGGCATAGAAACAAATTCTGTTTGTGACTTATTTAGTTTGAGATGCCTAAGAGACAACTCGAGTATAATTAAAATATGGGTATGAGAATCAAGAAAGGAGACTGAGCTAGGAAAATGACTAAGGAGTCGCTGTTTGAAACTAAAGCTAAGAATATGCACTGTATTGTGTAGGGGAGAAATGGAAGCATTAAGAAGCAGTAACTATTCCTGTGATCACAATATTCAAGGAGAGAGAACATAGGTAATATTTGACAATCAAGTTATGAGCATTATATAGATGCCAGAAGAAGAATTTTCAAGATGGTCATTAAAAGACATACATTGATTGGACAATTAGTCCAACTCCCTGCTCTTTAAAGAAATGAGAATCAGGCCCAGAGAAGCTAAATAATCGTTACTGGAACGTCTGTTGGCAAAAGCTGAGCTACGAGAAAAGCATTTCCACATATTATATTCTTTTTTTTAAACTAATATCTTTATTTAAACACCTTGATTACAAACATGATGCTGAATTTTTTTCTATTACAGCTGGCACTTTTATCTTGAATGCTTCTATTGTGCGATTTATGACTCAATTTGCTTTCAAACTTTACATACTTGCATGCTATGATACTAACATGTTCTGAAACCATAAGAAGATCAACAATACAATGTGTAGAAAACTAGATAAGTTAATGAATAAAAACCTGAGAAAAAAGGCAAATATTTGAGATATGCAACTGCACTGTAAAGACAAAATATATTTTTCATTAGTCACATAGTTTATGATTTCTTATCTTACCTTATCTCCAAATTAGCAATTTGGAAAATTGTTTTGGTCTATAACAAATAGTATCAATAGTCACTCCTTCTCTCTTTCTCTCCCTGTAGAATTTTTTATGATTATGTTACAGACAGAATCGATTAGTTCTCGTCTGTTCCCATGGAAACAAAATTATGTCCAGGGCTATAAGTTTGTCATCTTCAAGGATAAAAACTTGCACTGTGTCAGACTATTTGAGGAAATAGAAAAACTAATTCTATGATTTGTTTTATGTCTTTGATTAGAGCAAGTTGTCAGGGAAAGATTGCTTTATTACTGAAGAAAAAAAATTGTGATTTTTTTTGTTACCAACAAAGGGAACAATTAAAGTAAGGACATAAACTATAAGAAAGGAAGAACTCATTAATTATCCTCCTAGTTTAGAAAGTTATAAGTATTTTTTGAATCAACTTTCATTTTTTGGTTAATGCCTATTTAGTATTTACAGAGGTAGCAGTATAATATTTTATTAAAAACACACAAAGAACATTAATCACAAACAAGAATAATTGGGGCCTGTGCAATAACACAGATGTAGGGCATTTTCCTTGTATGCAGTCGACTCAGGACAAACCCAGGTTTGATTCCCAGCATCACATTTGGTCCCCAAGCCTGCTGGGAGCAATTTCTGAGTGCAGAACCAAGAGTAACCCCTGAGCTCTGCCAGTGTGGGCCAAAAACGAACAAAAAAAGAATACTTACCAGATGTAATATCCTTTTACATATTCCTAACATTTTGGATATATATATATATATGTTTGGATATCTATATCTATCTATCTATCTATCTATCTATCTATCTATCTATCTATCTATCTATCTATCTATCTATCTATCTATATGTTTGTGTGCTTCCCTAATCAATAGCTTTGAGGATGAAGTAATAATAATAAATAATCAAGCTTAATAATTATTGTATTTTTAACATTCTATAATGTAATTTATGCACATTACTTTATTTAATTTCCATTTAATCTTACAGGATCAGTATCACTATTACTCCTATTTTGCAAATAAAAAATGTAAATGCAGGGAGGTTGATAATTTATCAAGTCACCAGAGTAACACCTCAAATAATACAGACTTGAATCCAGAAATTAGTCTGGACTCCAAGTCTACAAAATGAAATTTTTTGTTCATGTTATTTCAAAAAGATTCTGGATAAGTCAGTTACCTTATTGCAAGGTTACAACAGTGTAGAAAACCCATGTTAAGAGTGGTGATTCAAGCTAATAATATAGTGATATTGTTCTTTCTTTTCTTTTAATGCAGAAAATAAAATAATACATGAGAGATTCAGAAGATAGAAATGAATAAATGAAAAATGCAAAAATCCTCATCTAAAAGGTAAATTTTACATGTAGTGGTATATTATTTAGTTACTTAAAAGTAAGCTAAAAACTCTAGACCAACATATAGGTTAACAAGTAGACACAATCAGATAGAAGTCTAGAAAAATCAGAGAGATACAACATGTATTTTTATGGTGTGTTTTTCCAGAATATGTCTTTCTTAATGGTCTAAACAAACATGTCAATGATATCACAATGTCATACAAATAAAAATGTCAAGTACAAATGAATTTCAATAAATAGATTATCCACAGGGTATGTTGACTTATTTCATAATTGTTTTAATAAGATATTCTATCACTGATTTTCTCTACATGACTCAGTGTCATGCTTCTGAAGTAAAATAATAGCTGAGTGTACAAATATGAGCTCATATGTGTTTAGGTAATGTATTTCTTTTGTATATAATATCTAACTATTAGGAAGTTTTGTTCTTTACAACTTTAATATACAGCTATAAACTCCAAGCAAGAATTTCTACTAGTAATTAAACCAACATTTGTAATAGAAAATTTTTATTATTGATGCTATGGATTCTATATTTTTCCACAGAACACTAAAAAATAATAAATACTGTATTTCACATTTTTTTCAGATCAGTTATCTCATTCAAGTCTTTTACCAATCATTAGTTAACAAATACATATGTGGCCTAATTCTGCCCAACATAATATGTGTGTTTCTACCAAATTGATGCCTATTTATGAATAATTCCTCATCCTTAAGAAAGAGACTCAGGAGGAGACAGAATTCTCTTCCCCCTGGACCATATTGCTTTATGTATAGTATATGAGAGCTTCAGTCAATGAATAACTGTAAAGAAAGTCTTTTTCTGGGCAAATCTGACACTCTATAGATGGTAGAGATAGAGCTTCACTAGGTTCATGCACCCAAAAAAACTGTACACTGCGTGTTTTGTACAATAAGCATCCTATGTGACAATTTTATACAACTCTTCTAGTAGTTTCAGTTGTTATATCAAATATTTCTGTAGTTGGTTCAAAATTTAGTCAGTATAGGAGCCAGGTTATAACCAAACACTTTTTCCCTCTTCTCCCATACAACTAAACATTAACTCCATATTTAAGTGTCCTTTTAGCCCCATTCAAACAGGTGATCTATAGATCCAATTACCAAATAGATGTAATAAACTACAATCTTGAATATTTTATGAAATATGTATGCTGATTTATTGTCTCTTAAAAAGAAAAGGCTGGTCCATGACTATTACCTTGATAGCATTTGGTATCATTCCAATCCTTATGGCAATCTTTACTGTATCATTGTTTGTCTCTTTAAGAGGAAGAAATATACTAGTTTGAAATGAGATTTTTGTTCTATCTTCTTCATTTTCACTCCATCCTCTTAGAAATTGTCCACATTAAAATAAAGTTTTACTTTTAATTATTTTTTTATTTCTTTGGTTTTGTTTTTTTTGGGGCCACACCTAGCAGTGTTCAGGGGATACTCCTGGCTCTGTGCTCAGAAATCACTCCTGGCAGGCTCTGGGAACCATATGGGATGCTGGGGATAAAACTTGACTCAGTTCTGGGTCAACCAAGTACAAGGCAAATGTCCTACTGCTGTGCTCTCTCTCTGGCCCCCAAAAGTTTTACTTTTAACACACACTATTATACACACTAGTAGTTTAGTTAACTAAGATAATTACAGCAACTTTTTCTTGAGAAACTCAAGGCCTCTTCTGGGAATAATCTCATTTGTTCTTCGACTATACATAGAAGAGAGTCTACGTTTTTATTCTATTTAGCCACTTTGCCACAAATCTCTGATAGATCTTTCACTTCTACTGAACTCTTATTTGACTTACCATCAACTTTCTTTGTCCATAATCAGTATAGAAAGTAAGCTCAGGCGATGTTAGTACAGTATCTTTGGCATGTGCACTGCAAGCATTCTGGATCCATGTTTGTATTTTTTTTTTTTGGGTCACACCCAGCGGTGCTCAGTGGTTACTCCTGGCTGTCTGCTCACAAATAGCTCCTGGCAGGCACGGGGGACCATACGGGACACCGGGATTCGAACCAACCACGTTTGGTCCTGGATTGGCTGCTTGCAAGGCAAACGCCGCTGTGCTATCTCTCCGGGCCCCCATGTTTGTATTTTTAAACTTTGCTTACATTGAAGCCTAAATCATGATAGCGAGATAGATGCAGAGGGTGGCTTAGGCAGAAAGATATCCAGTGTTTTCAAGGAATGAAAAGATAGAAACTACTGCCAGGATTCTGGAGTGAAAATATTACTCTCCTTCCTCCTTTCAGCAATTTTAATTACCTAATTCATTTTCTAATTTTGAAGACACTAGACTCCAGATTATTTTCCTGTTCTTCATCTCTTACTTCCTTCACTCTGCTCTGCTTTTCACTTCTCTGTTTCTTTTCTTCAAACATCAGAAAGACTAAATGAGTAGACTAGTGCAGTGTATGTTCCACATTGATGTTGTGGATCATTACTCTAAAACCTTCACTGCTTCTACTTAAAACCTACTTGACTGGTTGGCAAGTTTTTTAAAGATGAACCACTATGCACCCAAAACTTCAGTTTGGTCTTTAGGAACAATGTTGTCCAGGCCATAACTCTCCAGCCCCAACTGAACCTCTGTGTGTTTAGAAACCCTTGCAACGATTACAATGTTGTTTGCCAGTTTAGTTCATTGGCCCATCTCCACAGATTTCTAGACCTCCTGGCCAATTATACAGCCACACTACACCCTGTTATTTTAATACTGACTTTCCAGTAGGAATACAACAAATTAGATGTACAATTATCTTAAGAGCCACATTAGCTCAACAAACAAAACCAAAAACACAATGCTCAACTAGCAGTAAATCGCTTAGTAAACCTTCAGACAAAATAAAGATTCCACTGTGAGATATGACAAATTTCACACTTTCATTTAATGAAGGTTTTTTTTTATACTTCCAGTACCATTGAGTTACACCAAGAAATATGAGGTTAATTATTCCCTTCTTCCTAGGGGCAGGCTTGGGTTTATTGGGAATCTGTCAACAAAGATGGAATGAATGTTACATTCATGGTGGCATATTGGTGTTGGAATACTGAATTACAGAAATAACTATATTATGGTAAACTCTGTAAACTTTGATACTCAACATAAATAAGTTTAATTTTAAAATTAAATTTTTAAGAAGATGGAGTGGTGGTGCAAGCAGTAAGGTGTCTGCCTTGCCCGTGCTAGTGTAGGATGGACCTTGGTTTGATCCCCTGGCATCCCATATGGTTCCTCAAGCCAGGAGAAATTTCTGAGTGCATAACCTGGAGTAACCCCTGAGCGTCACCGGTTATGGCCCCAAAACCAAAATAATAATAATAATGATAATAATAATAATAATAACAATATTTTAAATGTTACTCAATTGGGGCTGGCACAACATCAAGTATTAATGCCTTGCGTGATTGTCAACCCAGGTTTGATTCCTGGCATCCTATATGGTCCCCTGAGCCTGCCAGAAGTAATTTTTGAGACAGAGCCAAAAATAACCCCTGAAAACTGTGGGGTGTGGTTCAAAAACCCAAAAATAAAATGTTACTCAAAGACATAATTCTACTAGAAAATTTCAGACAGTGAAAGACAGCAAAATAAGTTAAAGTATGTAGTTTAACATTATAACAATCTGATGTCATATTACTTTTAGCTACAACCATTACCAATAGCCTAAACCAATTAATCAATAATTATTTCAAAGGACCACTGACAAAACTAATAAATAGCAATTCACACTTAAAACAAATTTCTCTCAATTTATATCTTACAGCCTTAGTTACAAAGGGAATACATTTTTTCCTATTTCAAGAATTCAAAGTAAATAGTAGTGACTTTTACATATGGTCTTATGCTATAATATAGAGTTCAAATGTAAGGTTGCACTATATCTTAATAAGTTTCCTGTAACACATCTTAAAAGAAAGACCATGGTTTACACATTAACCACAATATAAGATTGAATTACTTGATTAAAGAACTTGGGTTCTATAAAGTACTTCAGAACTTCAGCTTGCATTAAAAAATTACTTGAGTGACTTGCTAAAGATCAAGGGTTTCTTCCCTTTAAAGTTTTTATTGGGTAAAAAAAAAGCACTGGGACAAGGCCCAGAACTCTGAATTTGGAACAGATTTCTCAAATTAATTTGGTACAGGTGGCACATAGAGTATAATTTGAAAAAAAAAACTGCACTATGTGAAAAAATATATAAACTATAAGACACAGGCTTCATCTAATCATGGATGGAATTTAACTCTAATGCTCTAAGTAGTTTAAAAATAAATAAAAAATATAAGAAACTGTACACTTGATCACAAGCTTTTACTTTAAAGAAAAATCTCTTATGGTAGAGTACTGGTTGCTTTTAATGATCTACCCAAAGCTTATAATGTAATCATTACTTCAACATATTTTTTTATCAGATGTGCATAGAAGGACATATTTTTGAAGAATTGAAGTGAAGGAAGAAACTTTGCTTAAATCATAGCATTACAGATACAAGGTAACATGTTCAACAGACTTCTTAAATTTAATTTTATAATAAAGCCCATAAGAATTTAATCAAATATGTCTTCTACTAATGTCTAAAATTAGTTAAACAGTGAATTCCATTTAGGAGGTGGTAAGCTAAGATGTTTCAGAAATTTTACTTTCAGATCACTTAAGATATCTGATTATGCATCCAGAATGGATTGCCTGTCTTTGAAATAATATTAATAAAATTACAGCATTCTAAAAATCAAGAGAAAGTTCTTCACATCAGAAATGATAAAGTAGGGGCCGGGCGGTGGCGCTAATGGTAAGGTGCCTGCCTTGCCTGCGCTAGCCTCGGATGGACCGCGGTTCGATCCCCCGGCGTCCCATATGGTCCCCCAAGCCAGGAGCTACTTCTGAGCGCATAGCCAGGAATAACCCCTGAGCATCACCGGGTGTGGCCCAAAAACCAAAAAAAAAAAAAAAAAAGAAATGATAAAGTAAATGATAGTTCAAAGAGCATGATAGAGGCTTTACCCTGAAAAGGGGAGGCATCACAGCTAAGGAACCTTAGACACAGATGTTTTAGATGTATTTTCTTACCACACGTATACTTTTACAATTAATTCTATTAATGTCAATAAGTGAACTTTAATTGTTATTATCTTTTATGTTACTTTATTTGACCTGTTGAGTTATTCTTATAATATTCTAGTTTTAAATTACTTGCTTACTCTGACCACATTAATTTTCACCATCATCTTGCCTCTTTATTCTTTAACTCTTTTTTAACATCTTATGCTTCTTTATTTTATTTCAATATATTTCCACTCCTTTATAATAAGATGGTGCACATATTTCAGAATTTTTCAGTTCGAGATTATTCAGATCAAAAAGAGGCAGAGAATCTCTGGGAACTAGAAATCTGTGCAAGGGCTGAAGCAGTTCCAAAGCTGCTACTGAGTAGCTCACAGCTTTGCCAGCAGGTGCCTGGCAGCATTTCCCATTGAAGGAGAAGCCTTTAATTGGTAGGAATGCTGGTTGACTTCACAGTGTCTGCCATCATCCTTCTTTACCAGCTCCTTATTCACCTTTAGTGCATGAAACCCTTATCAAGGAAGTAGCTTTAATGGTCAAAACCCTAAGATTTATAAAGCAACTTACTGAAAGTCCCTCTATAAAGTAAATTATACTTTTATTTGAAAGTCAATAATCTCAGAGTTAAATGTACATTTTAAAAGTATAATTTTGTTCCTCCAATTTTTTATTATTATTTGTTTGATTACTCAGGCAGTGCAGTGCTCAGATATTACTTTTGGCTTTGTGCTTGGGAATCAATGTTGATGGTGCATATGTGGGCACCATATGCCATACTGGGTGCTGAGTATAAAACAGGTAAGCTGTATGCAAGCAAGTGCTCTACCAGTTAGACTATCTCTCTAGACCTGTTCAGAGAGGTTTAACAAACTTGATCATTTTCCTTTTATTTTTTTATTTTCTATGGTGCATTTTTTATTCTAAAAATTATGCCACTCAGCATCTTGTTTTATATGAAGAAGTAAGGTTAACAAAAAGTCAAATTCTGAAACTGAAAAGAGTTTAGCAGCAGATAAGATGCTTGCTTTACATATAATTTCCTGATGTTCTGTGACCACAGTGAAGTGTGGCCCTCAAACAAGACAAAACAAAAAGTGATATACCTCAGTGTTATTAAAAGGATACATTTTTAAGGCATAAATTTACACCTCTAATATCAGACTATTTTTCTCAGGAACTCTTTTATAATGTTCGAATGAAATTAAATGTTTAAAATTGAATTTTGTAATTTAGCATCATGAAGAGGAAAAGGATCTTTCAGGCCTAGTTTCATCAACTGTAAATATCACTGCAATTGTTAACACCAGAATCATATGCTGTACTTTCAGTCAAACATGTCTTGCCAAAATTCAGATGCTGCTACTACTGCTGGCCCAGGAATCACCTTTGACATGACTAGCTTATCTAATTCACGGTTTTACATCTTTTTTAAAGTTGGAAATAAATGTACCCAATATATTGCTCTCAATTTTAAAGGTCTTTCAAAGATTTTCGAGGCTATTTTTTGTAATGCCCTCAGTCTCATTTATTCTTTAATTTAATGTTCTGAGGTGTAATTCCTCTAAACCAGGAACCTTGAAATGATTTATGGCAGCATTTCACAGAAGCCTGCAATAGCTTCTTAACAATCTTCCTGCTTCCAGCTTGACTCTCAGAGAGCCTATTTTCACCCCAGCAGTCAGAGTGATTCGAGAAAATAGAAATCAAATCATGTCATTCGTCTGCCCAGACACCTACCGCAGCTACATAGAGGAAAAGGCCCCAATCCTCACCATCACCTACAAGGCTGATGATAAAACTCTCCAGTTATCTAGCTAGAATTATCTTTTCTCTCACTCTATTGCAGCAAAGCTGGCTTATGACTGACCTCTACACCTGCCAAACACACACACTCTCAGGAATGTTGTTCTAAATAGCTGGATAATGATTTAATTCCCTCCTCTCCTTCAAAACTTGGCCAAATTTTCTCTTTATCAAAGGGACCTACTAAGCTTCCCACAGTGCATTACCCAGTATCACTGATTGCCAAGACATATTAAAACCTACATAGGACTTTTTCAAAAAAATTTCCAAATTTTCAAAATTTCAAAGAAATCCTTACTTTCAGTGTTTTTTCTTCTTTTTCCTCTCTTTTGGGTAGAACTTAGCTACTGAAATATTCACCGTTTTTGTTCACTGAATAACTGAAATTTGTGCATGGTACATAGAAAATGTGCAATAAAATTGTTTAAATTTAGTGTTTGTATATTAACTCATGGCCCTCTTTGGAAAGTTGTGTATTCTAGTTAATGTAATCTTCTTTAAAATACCAAAGGTCTAGGAAAAAACTAAAGTGCTCAACAGTTTGGAATAGATTAAAAAGTAATTTAACTTCATTTTACATTATATACCCACCAGGATGCTAAAATATAAAAGAACAACAATATCAAAATTCTCTAAAGAACCATATTTTTATTATGTAGTACTATGTAATCTAGTCAAAATTATTATTTTAAGATTATCATGTGAATATGCTATGTTAACTAAGCTCACTTTCAAACAAAGCAAACAAAATGTTTTGCTAAAATAATATCCAATCCATAATATCTTTGAGAACTCTCCAGGTGTCTGCTTTGAGTCCTGGTATGGTGAGTGATCCAGCCACAAAATAAGTTAATATTTTACTAGATTGCAGTTTTCATGTATTATCACAAAGCCAATGTCTTAAATGGGTGGTGAGTGACTTTTTTCTTTCTTTAGTTTGGCAAAAACAAATATTTTTAATTTTTATTTTGTTTTGCTTTGTTTTTCTTTTGGCCAAGGTTTTATTTTATTTTTTAATAATATCTTTATTTAAGCACTATGATTACAAACATGTTTGTAGTTGGGTTTTAGTCATATAAAGAACACCATTCCAGTCCCCCTTGCAACATTCCCACCAATGCCCCCATCTACCTCTTCCTCCACCGCCTGCCTGTATTTGAGACAGGCATTCAACTTCTCTCATTAACATTGTTGTGATAGTAAGTAAAAAAGAAACAAATATGTTTGAATCTCAAAATAATTCTTAAAGAAGGTAATAATGATAAGCAAGAACATCAGTTACCATTTGTGAAATGCCAGGAAATGATGAACTCATTCAATCTTTACAACTCTTGAGGTAAATAAGACTAATGACCATATTTCATAGATAAATGAAGTATTGTTTTCTGAAACTAGTGATTTGTTTATGGTTCTAATGATTGTGAATATAGCTACCTAATTTAGTGACATTTTTCTTCATAAAGAGTAATTGAAGCTTCTTTGTAAAAATATGTTTTTCCAAATTGCTTCTCCAGCTAAAATAAGCACTCTCATGGGTGCTTTTACAAATCCAATTGATCTATTTGCTATTATTTATTTTTTAATTTTATGTTTTTGACCTCTGGTTTTCAAAAATATTTTCTTTGCTAAAGCATTATTTCTGCAATTATTGTCTGTAAAAATTCTTCCTGGCTAAGGCTCAACATGTCCAAAATCTGAGTTGGAAGTGCTTTTGCATTTTTTTTAATTACAGCATTCATACATTGTTTTAAAATTTATATATGGAGTATCTTTTTTTTTTTGTGGTGGTTGTTTTTTGGTGGTGGTGGTGGTGGCAGTGGTTGTTTTTATTGTTGTTGTTGTTTTCCAATGTCAAGGAGCACTTGGCTATACTCAGAGCATATTACTGGCTCTGTTCTCAGGAATCACTCCTGGAAGTACTCAGAGGACCATAGACAAAGTCAGGGATAAAGCCAGGGTTGACTGTAATCCCGTTAATCCCAGTGTTATTCCTCCAATCTGCTCCTATTTTGATTAAGGATATATCTTATTGTTTTGATATTTACTGTTATATGTCTTTATGAAAAGAAATTTATTACTACCATAGTAAGCTGAAAATAATTTATATTTGTTGCAAATAATTTTCTAAAACAAGTTCCCCAAATGTTCACCCAATGTGGTAGAAATTGAGCAGATGAAATGTGACTAGTGCTAAATTTTGGGATACTATTTGGGCATGTAGATTTAAATAAATTAGGAAATTTAATAAAATAATTTTTTTTTGCTTATTTTGATGCCTTCTTATGAAACAGTAGTTCCCAAACACTGGCTTGCATTGCCTTCTGCCAGGAACAGGAGCCATGGGGTGGTGTTTTAGGGTTGGGTGCATTTGGAGCTTGCTTTCTGTTTGTCTGCTTAACTAAGGTAGAGTTCTTATGGGAAGCTGTTCTTTTTACCTAAAAAAAAAAGTAGTAGACCAAATAGGTTTGGATCTTTTAATCTAGAACTTTGCAAAGTTGGTCTCATTATAGTTTTAGATAGTTTG
This sequence comes from Suncus etruscus, assembly GCF_024139225.1. NCBI lineage: Eukaryota > Metazoa > Chordata > Mammalia > Eulipotyphla > Soricidae > Suncus > Suncus etruscus. Next base: position 82,859,276 of record NC_064852.1, read on the forward strand.
GAATATAGTTTAGTTTAGTCATATTCAGTCATTAGTCATATTTAGATATAGATAATAGTTTAGATAGTGCTAGTGTGACATATAACTTCAGCTCTATTCCAAGTGATCTCTTCGGGGTCTTTGTGGGTCAGATCTTGAGTCTAGAGCTAACAATCAAACTCAGAATCACATGCACAAAGTAGTAGAATGTCATCTCTTATTTTTAAATAAAATGGGGCATGGTGGCTCAATTGTATTTATTTATTTCATATGATTAAAGTTATTTTTATTTTTACTCACAGGGTATTAGACCAAGAAAGTCTATAGTGAGATAGCTACTCTTTCCATTTCAGACACATAGTGGACCAGAAATAATATTGAAATCTGGATTTTAAAAAAAATATTACAGGAAGTTTCTGTTTTTGAAGTTAAATTGTCATCATGGCAAATAGAAAAAAAGAACAGCCTTTGCAAATCAGTAGCCAATCCTGGACAGACTCTTCTACCATAACATCAATATTTCTTGAGTCATAATACAATTGCCCCAGGGCTTGCTGGTACTGAGTGCTTTCAGCAATTTCTTTCCAGGCAACCACAGACTGTTTACTGACTGTAATCTAAATGACAGCGCACTGTTTTCACAACTATAAGAGTCGATTGCCTTTTTCACTTGGCAACCTGAGGAAACTTTCTAACTGGATTAGGAGGTACAACTTGCGTTACTTTAACATGACAATGCTTTCTTCTCAACATGCTACAAACATGCCTTAGTGATGTAAAACACAGAGCCCCGAGATTTAGCTACACTGGAGTTGAGATAGTTACGCAGCCTTCATAAAGGCCAGAGCTAGTGGAAAACACCACAGGAGCACAAGGCTAAATAAGGTGGGAGTGAAGTTTTCTGCCCAGAGATTCTTCACTAGCTAGAACCAAGGTGTGTGTGTGCCATCTCCTTTAAGTATATCCCACAGGCAATTACAGTGCTGTAAAATCTGAAACTTTGGAGGTGGCACTGCAGAAGTCAGTGCAACATAATGGTGCCCAAAATTAAAAAGTTAAGGAAGAGGTGGGGGGAATTGCAGAGGGGTGAAACCTGCAATTTAGATAAAGGTTCTACTCTTGTCTTTCTCATCACTTGCTGTGAAATACTGAACACTTAACACCACTTTTCGGGGGAGTCAGGGGACTCCCTAACAGTGCTCATGGAGTACTAGACTCACTTCTAGTAGTACTATAATAAGACACAGTGGGATGGTTCAATACTAGGACTTGTTGACATGGTTCTACTCCAGCTCTGCAGGCCAGCAGATATCTGTGTTTACTTCATTTCTTTAAAAAGAGGGAGAGGAGAGATATTGATCACCATTTGTTAGTGTTTCTTTTTTTTTTCTAAAACTGTAAATCTGATGCTCACACTCAAAGACACAGTCCTGGATGTTCTCCAATGTTCTCTCGCTTCTGGAATAAAATGATCTGAAGATGTAGCAATAACACTATACTTTGAACAAGTGTCATTAAATACTGAACTCAAGTAACTAAAGTACATAAACTCATGTAAATGAAAGTACAAAGCTTAAATGAGGAATAATAAAAAGTTCATATAAACTACACCTCAAATCTCTTCTAAAACTAGGAGATCAATTTTGTGTCTATGAGTCCTTTATAAAATTTATCAAAAATATTATCTGAGAAATATATGCACCTAAATCTAGCTTTCAGTGAATTATGACTAGTAATTTTGATGCATCTCATCACAACTACTACCCCACCCTGGTCCGAGGTATTTTTGTCTTTATGATATAAATTCAGGACTCAAATATCTGCATTTTTCTGACATTGCAAAGGAACAAGGGCATGAATATATGTCAATGATGTCACTTATTGTGCTAGGAGCACACTAAAGATGGAGTTTGCATGTAAAATTCATATGACTGCTACTCAGTACTCAATTCTTTAGTGGCTAAAGGAGACAAGAGAAAACTATATATGATGCAAAATTTTATTAAAATAGTTGACAATAATTTCCATTCTGATAATAACAGTCAGTAAAGTGATAGCCTATATCTTGGCCAATCACAGGATGGTAAGAGAGCCAGAAATTGTGAGACAAAATTTAAGAACTGAGGGGAAAGAGTGCAGAAGAATCAAACTGGAATTTGTAGCATTCTTAAAATATTCCAGGTGTGTCATCTGAACTCTTTACTCAAAGTCATAAAAATTTCAGAGGTCTTATAAAATTTCCCTGGGGTGAAAACGGCATTTCACTCACTTATTCTCCAATGTTCCCCTTTAAAAAATTTGACATTTTATAGTAGTTTTAGGGTAACAAAATTTAACACTATTAGGAGTACTCACATCAAGTGAGCCTTTCTATTTTCTAATGTTTGGCTTCCATTTTTTTTCCTCAGAAAGAAATCAGGAGAAGAAATATAACATTCTTTCATAATATATAAAATTCCACAAATTTAACTTTCCTGAGAAATATAATTAAAAAAAATAAGGCCTTTTACTGTATAATGAAATTGATTTGATTAGCTTATTACCTGAAAACCTATTACACTGCCTTTAGTGGGTGTTTAACAAGAACTATGTATTATATGAGACAGAATAATTGTAGACACCTAGCAAACAACGTGCTTCAAAGTATATAAGGGAGAGGAAGTACTGGTATTACAGTCTAACTTTCTATCAATTTGCATAGAGATCTGAATTCTGATTTGGAAGTGTTCTGTTAATTTTATTTGCTCCACAGCATCCATTACCAGTTCTCTTTTCAAACTGTACTAAATATTTTTGAATAACAAGTTGGAATAATGTTGCCTGGAGTCAAGATAGTAGTCATAGTTGTCACAACAAATTGGTAGAGGAATATGTTTATTCAACATTTTTATTGTCTCCACAGGGTAATTAATATTGACTCTCTTTCAATATACTTTCTCTCTGACTCTGACCTTCTTTCTTATTACTACTTTATTGGATTTTCACTGTAGATTAGCTTAGGTATCTCGTGTAGAAGGATAGATTAAAAATTTAAGTAAATAATCTAAGCCTGGTTGAGAATACAAGAAAGTTTCACAGATCTCCATCACTAAATTCTAGTCCAACATTGATTATAGTTCCTCAAAGCACAAGCCTCCAAAGCACAAGGGTTTTGCTTCAAACTATAAAATTTTATTATAATATTTTATGCAACTTTTTTTCCTACAAGGTCATAATTTTAGAGAATGGTAATGATCACATAGAAAGCATAGTTAAATAATAATATTATGGAAAGTTTCCTAGAGTAGATTTTAGGATTGAATCTCTTCAGTATATAGGTTGTTTTATTGAAGTATATCACCTTTAACATATTACATAAAGAATTGTAGTGAATGAACAGAGAAAATCAACTAAGTATTAACCCAGCAAATGTTTCCTTGAAGAGCTGGATTGAAAAAGCTGACTCACTTTAGTAATGAGGTTCCTTTTAAGAAATGCAATTAATACTTTTAAACTCCATTAAGCTATAAGGTTAATTTATTTCTTTCTCAGAAACACTATTTCCTGGAAGTAAATGGTAAGTGAATTTTTGTTTATAAAAAATGTGGTGATATTGATACCTTTCTTCTAAATCTGCCACAACTGAAAATAGAAAGAAATCAATACTTAGTTTCCAGTTGTCCAATCCAAATTTACAAACACCTTTTAATACTAACTTTCATTTGATTATTAAAGACTTAATTTTCATTGGAGCAGTTAAAAAAATCAAATCAAAAGAGATTTTGTGTGTGAAGTTGATGAGTGCTTATATGTGCACCATTGTTTGTATTGTTCATTTGTAAAAGATACTATTACCAGCAGGTGAATCGATTTATGAATAGAGGTAAGGGTCAAAATGAAAAAATTGTAATGTCAAACTATCTACATATTTAAAATAAAAGTTTTATTTATCTGAGCAGCCTGTTCATTTATTGAACAACCCATTCAAAGATTAAATGGACATGAACAATTTTTTATTTTTCTAAGCTTTTGCACAGTCGCATGCTTAACATATGCTCACTTATTAGAATTTTAAAATGGTTTTGCATGCCATTTTTCTGTTCAGTTACCTATTTGAACTTGCATTGATTTTTCTTCATTTTTTCTGCCTTTCTCTAGTTTGTTGCACATCAAACCTGACTAGGTATTAGAAGTATATACTGGTAAAGGCTTTTAAACAAACAGTGTTATTCAGATAAGCCCCAGGGAACCTAAGTGAATTTATCCAAGGTGGAGTCAAGAATTGGTGCTCTTTTTCAGCCTTCTTAGCTAATTCCATTGAGCAGCCAGTACTATGAGCCTGTCTCTAAAGAAGGACATCATGAATGACCTCTTTCTATTTTCTCTCACACAATATATATAGATTTTTACTGTTTATTCACTCTTTCTTTTCGATTAGCAAAGATTTAGTAGGCTATTTTTCACTCATTGTTTTGATTTTTCTCATTTTTTATGTACTAGTCTAGAAGTTTTCATTCTAAGCACATGCCTTTGATTAGGATTTTGAATACATATGATCCTACTAAGTTTTTATTTAATAATAGAAAATGTGATATGAATTTGTCTGTTCTTCAAGTGTGTTATAATTCAGCTTTTAATAAATATATGAAGATTGATAGAACAATACAACAAACTTGTAGAAGCCTAATGTTTAAAATGAATTTACTTGAACTATTATATTTTTAAGTAATATACATGGTAACTTAATAAGAAATTTTAGAACTTTGAGACTATATGGGAGTCAAGGTCATATAAAAATTCCATTGTAGGGGCCAGAGCAATAGCACAGAATTAGGGTGTTTGCCTTAATCCCAGCCAACTTGGGACAGACCTGGGTTTGATTCCCAGCATCCCCTATGGTCCACTAAGCCTGTCAGGAGCCATTTCTGAGCACAGAACCAGGAGTAACCTCTGAGCACCACCGGAAATGGCCCCCAAACAAACAAAAACAAACAACAAAAATTTCATTGAATGTTTTTTTTTTCTATTTTGCAGCTAAAAGACATTTTTGCCCTAAAAATATAAGCTTCTAAAACGCATTTCAATAGTTTCAGATCCAGAGAGAAGAATGTTACATTCTGTACCTTCTTACATATTAATAACAAGATATTCACAACAAAGGCATCTTTAACAATAAAAAATGCATGAAAGGATCCATAATTGATAATATGTCACAATGTAAATACCAAAAGCAAAACAAAAATGTTGGAGGTAAAGCAAGAAATATTCAGGAGCATAAATAAATAAAATAAAAAGTTGGGAAAGCTAGTTGAATTTAAGTGTTAGTTACTTCAAGTTTATTCTGAAAGGAGGTAGGACTGTCTTTGTTAATCCAGTTCTCCATGAGATTTAATTTCACCTCACTGATAAAAGCTAAGGTTTAATTTGCAAAAAGGGGTAAAAACAAAAAAGCAGGATAAAATTTCCTGATCACAGCTTGCCTATAGGAAGGTTTTGTTGAATTTGTCATTACTGTAATATTTTGTATTAGATGAAAATATTTAACAAGAGAAAGATTTTTAATAAATATATGGATTAGAGACTTTGAAAAAAAGTCATATGATTCAAAACTCTCCTATTCTAAGAAGGAGCTTCCTCTTTTTGTTCTTTTATTTTTGATTTACACCTGGAAATATTCAGGAGTTACTCCTGGCTCTGTACTCAGAAATTAGTCCAGACTGTGTATGGAAATTATATGGGATTCCAGGGATCAAACTTGGAATGTCCGGGTGCAAGGCAAGCAGGCAAGCATCTTATCTGGGTATATCGTACTATTATATAACACAGGAGCTTCTCTCTTTTGATAAGAATTCATTAACTCTGCCTAGAGAAATTTCCTCATTTTTCTTACTTATTTTTCCCATGGAGAAGTTTTGGGTTATTTCCTCAATAATTTGTTCCTTTAAGACCATATCTGATCAAGGTCAAATCCATAAAAATTATAATATTTGATTTTGATATAATAAGAAAAACTTATAGAGAAAATAATATTGGAAGCAAAGTTATTTTTGTTTTATTTTTGGTTTTGGAACCACACCTGGCAGTGCTCAGGGGTTACTCCTGGCTCTATGCTCAGTAAACATACCTGTCAGGCTCAAGGAATCATATGGGATGCTGGGGAGTGAACCTGGTCCAGACATGTTTAAGGCAAGAAGAGTTCTACCTGCTGTGGAAGAACTAACTAAGGAGACATATACTAATAGAGACCAACATATCAATTTAAGATCCTTAAATTATCTTATAAAGCCCTATGAACAAATATATGGATTCCCAGTTTTGAAGCACAGTGTCACTTAACAATGAGAACTAAAATTTGACAAATGGTTTGCTAGCTTTTGGGAAAGAATAAGGTAAAAAATGATCTGTACTACTAAGTAATAGGATATTCAAAATATTAAGAGATTAAAAAGTTTAATAGTGAGTTTTTTGACAAATGGCCAACATTATTTAAAGAATTCCTTGCCATATTTGAATTCAACCATTGGATAAAAATATTAGGCTCCTATCAAATATTTTAAGGCTTACAATTTTTTTCACTTTGCCCAGCACAGAGCTTAATCACATAAAAGGGGCTCTAATCTCCAAAAGGAGGAAAACCCAATTTATTAATTAACAAAATAATTCCAGACTTTTAAGGGATTTCTAGAACTAAATCAGCTATTAAGAATCTTCTTAAAGAACCAACACCCAATCTGTATATATAAATTTTATTTATATATTTAATAAATTGTATATTTAATATTATAAGATTATTATGCTATTTGTGATTTTTCTCTATTCATATATGTTTGGTAAAAATACCATTAAAATTCTCTCTATGAGTTTGTTTGTCACTTTAACCTTGTAGAAAAGAGATAAACTATTAAAAATTAAAAACTATTTGGCATATTAAAAACCTGCATCTTCTAATTTAGTAAATATTTATATAAATCTTAAAGAATGCTTAGTATGGCTAGTGATAGATCTGGATGTAGATTCAAATGTCAAATACCCAAAGAGCTTTATCAAATTAAGAAACTTCATATCTTTAAGTTTCCCCAGCTCTCAATCATGTTAAATCCATTTAATCATCAGCCCATTAATTTATTTTTTGCTGCTATGAAGATGAAACTGACAGTGTATTTACTTGAGTCTCTTTAAAGAGGTCCAGGGTGGCTGACGGGAAGGAATTAAGAGGCCTGGGGTGCTGAAACAATATCCTAGTAGTTTCCTAAGATCCCAGTAGCATAGAGCTGTCAAAAGCAAACTGCACATAGACAAAACCTTTAAAAAGAAGCAGGAGTTTTTTCATATGTCAACAAATTTATCAGACACAATTTGGCGTTCTTTCTTGCATTGTACTGTTAACTAAGTTAAGCAGCAGAAGAACATTTCTGACTTGATTTTATACCCAATACATGCAATCAGTTCTGAGATTTAGAATCTATATTGTAATGCTGATAGCAAAAAATAATTTAGTATTGAAATGGAGTTCTTGGTAAAACCTTAATTTTTTTTTTTTTGGATTGCCACAGCAAACTTCGGTTTCTCTCGTCATAGCTCAAATGATATAAAACTTCCTGATCCTATTTTGTTTTAAAAGAGAGCACTCTATTGAAAACTAGTCTAAATTCTATGCAGTGTATGATTGGGCAAAGGAATGGACTACTAGAGGATATAAGATTTCTGTCAACCATCCAAGAAAGGTCCAGGATGTTGATGCTAACTGATATCACAACAGGAACCCATTTTTTGTTGCTGTTTTAATAGGGGAATTATTCCAGTATGACAGTTATTCACTTTTCAACCAAAGAATTTTTTGGCAGTTTCATTGTATCTTTCCTGTTTTGGTAGAAGATATTATATGACCATCACCAGTAATAATCATGATATTATTCCATCACCAATAATAATGATTCTTGTTCTTTAGGCATAAATTGGGAAATGGGGGAAAAAGAAAAGGTACCTTTAATTATATCCCAGAAAATATATTAAACATTGAGACATTTACATTTTAACATAATTCTCCAATGTGGCCTTTATCCCTATTTTAAAGATAATGTAATAGAGATTCATAAGATTTAAATACTTTGTCAATTCTGTACCATAGATGCATCAGCTATGATAAAACTAAAAAGTTAATTTATAAATTTAGATAAATTAGAATCATTGTATTTTTTTTTCATTTTATTTTTGATTCTAAGTCCCATCTTAGACTCAAGGGAAAGGCAAGGAAAATGTATTTCAGTGATACTTGGTGAAAGACGATAATTAGTAGCAGAACTTAAACCAGAAATTATTTCTAGCTTTTAGCTCAAACTTTTCATCGTGATACACTAATAAGTTATAGTATTATTCTTAACTACATGTCAAACCAATACTAGATTTTTCTGAAGAATGAGATATTCTCCACTGAAGAAGACATCCAAACTTATTGGATATATCATTTAATCAAAGTAAGTTTGATTTCTAACAGATTTTATGAGAAATTCTGACTGAGTACATTTGATCTTCACATTGCAACTACAATATTATTGCAACTATATCAATGACATTGCTTACATTGAGGGCCAAAATGTAAGCATCCATTCATAAATATAAAACAGTTCAGTCTAGACTAACACTGGTGTTTACACTGAACAAAGTTCTTCACATTCAGTCACCTGCAGAGAAGTATAGAGTGTACAATATACTCAAGTAAACCAACATCCATTTCTCCTAACCCTTTTTAAAAGAAATGGCCTTCATAACAAATGGTAAGTATTGATGTGAAAGTTGAAATACCCGAAGCTTTTCATTATTATTATTTTGCAATGGTTTTAAAGGAGAACTGTTTATCAATATAATATATTATGTGATAAATATATTAATAAATAAAATTATGTAATAAATCATATTATTAGAAATTGTAGGCTTTTTAAGTGAAGGACTCAAGTTCTATTTTTAGGCCCTTTTGGTCATATCGACTGAAAACCTAGGTTGAAATCAAAGCTTTTTATTTCACATAAGGTATATGGTACTTAAAATAATCGTAAAGAATTTTTCTATGCAAATCCTAAAGCACTTAAGTTTTTGATCCTTACCCTTTTATTCTACATTGTACCACCTGTTGTATTTTTAAAGCCTTTATTAATTTTAAAACTACTTTTTAATTAATATCTATATATTTCTGGTCAAATTTCATATGCTATATATATTCTATAAATTGCTACTTAATTAACCTTTTATGATGATTACAGTATAATTTTAAGGTGCCCACAGAAAATTTGGATCATAGATAAAGGAAACATTTTTTTAGCCTAAGTGGCATGGCCTGGTAATTAATAGTAATAAGAAATAAGAATAACAATTATAACAGCTAGTAATTCTATACAGAAAATATATAAACAGTCAATAACATTATGAGACAATTCATCAAGATGTTATGTCCTTTAACTGAATAAATTAAAGATAAATATTTTACATAAACTGAATATATCATATGCACTTTACAGTATTAAAGAAATAGCACAATAGAGAGCAAATCTCATTAAAATGGTCAGTATGAGTTATCTCCCTTCCATGTGAGTAGATTAATGTAGAGAAAATGCTAATATGTTTCAAACAGCTCAACATCCTTATATTGTTATTCCTCCCTTTAATCATGTTTTTCCAAATCTGATAAATAAAAGGCTAATACACAAAAATATTGTTCCAATTTTATATACATTATTTATATATTATAAAAGAAACCTGGGCACACTGAACATATACATAGATGTGAGTCACAAAACCCATTAGTCTAGATTTGTGCTGTGAAAAATATTTTCTCTGAATACAATGAATCATAACATCTGCATGTTTCAAAAAACATGAAGTCACTAATGTCTGTAAAATAAGTCACCATTTCTAGACAGACTCCTTTGAGAGATAAAGAAATTGTAAGCAGTTTACACATCAAATAATACCTCTGGTTCTGATCATTAACACTAAAACATTAAGTTTAAAATAGTAGCATGAAGATTATTTTAATTTTAAAAACGACCTGCTGACTAGATTCCATGATAATGATAATTAAATGTTTTGCCAGCTTACCTGATAAAACAGAGCCTTACAGATCACAGCATAACAAAGCCTTGCATCCAAGATGGTCAGAGTATAACGTGCCTTCGCTGCAGTGCTGGGATTTTTTGGCCACAGAGATTTACAAATTAATTACAATGTCTTTTTTTTTTCTCCCCTTTTCTTTTTCTGTGGGCAAGCAAACAAAGAGACCTTTCCAGAATCCTCTGTGCTTATGCCTCCGCTTCCTGTTCTGAGATTCACTCTATGGTACCAACATATATCAGAAAACAGCTTTGAAGGGAATGGAAAAAAAAAAAAAAAAAAAGGCTGACGGCTCATAAAGTAGTACCGCCATCTACTGTCAGACATACAAAATGGAACAAGAAGAAAATCATTTTTATTGAAACATAAATCTCTGAAGCATATCTGTATAGGTACAGATTTTTATTACTCAATTATTTTAATATCACTTATATTTTCAACATTTATAGGTTTACCATTTTAATTTATAGGTTTACATTTTAAAATGACAACATAAATTCTATAAATTTCTCTTTGGAAATCAAGTTTTTTTCCTGAGTTTTAGAACAAAATAGAGGTTATAGGAAGAGAAGATAATGAAGAGGTAGATATTTTGAGTAAAAGGTGAGGAATGGTTGAAATATGAAAGTTTAGAATTCAGTAGCAAGTATTATTTAGTATAAGTAAATTTCCAATTATAATGTTCTTTCCATTTGAACACGTTATAAAATAATGTCCTGATCAACTTTTAAAATTAGTTTGTAGAATATATGCTCATGTTTCCAAAATCTCTTGACACCATTATAGTGAAGAATTTTTTGTAATTTCTCTTGTTAGAATGCACTGGTCTTCTTAAAAATCCATTCTCCTCATAGATTAGAGCTTTTTCCAAGTGAGTAAATATCTACTTAAGGAACAGTATAATATATTCTTTATTGATTGCATTTAAAAACATACAAGAAATAATATCAGAAATGGGAAAGTATTTTAAGCTTCAGTGAGGCCAATCTCTTGTGGAAATTCTGTATGTGGAATTACATGTGTGCATTTATTTTTTTGAAGAAAAGGAATTTAGCCATATTGGAGGTACACAGACAGGATTTTCTACAGTCTGTGCTAAGGATAACTCCTGGTTGTTGGGTTTGAATTCTGGTCAGTTGTATGCAAGGCAATCTTTTTACCTACTGAACTTTCTCTCAGCCTTGTGGACTTTTAAAAATATACATATATATAAGGAAGAGTTGAAGTCACCATATATGAGATAATTCAACTCAATCGTATATATTATACTGTCTTTAAATTTTTTTAGGAAAACGTGAGACCAGAAGGATAATACAGTGATAGGGCCTTTTACTTGCATGTGGCCAACTCTATTTCTATTCCTGGCATCCTATATGTTTTCCCCAAGCACTGACAGGAATAATTCCTGAGTACAAAGTCAAGAGTAGACCCTTAATATCTCCAATTATGACCCTGAAACTGAAAGAGATAAAAAGTAATAAAATTCTTAAGAAAACATACTATCATAAGGGCATTGACGCATAAAATACATAATATGATGAAAAAGACTGTTGGGGGGTTGATTGGACCACACTTGAGAAAGTTTGGCATGTAGTGTTCAAACAACTACTCCCAGCTTTGTGCTCAAAGGTGGCTGCTGATGGGGCTCTGAGGGTTTTTTCAGTACACCTTGCAGTGCCAGGTACAATTTATACAGAGAAAGTGTGGTATAGGTCCTCTCCTCTGGTTTTTCTATATGGGTATTCAGTCAAGTGTGGAAACCTGTCTGATTCTGGGTGTCAACCTTTCTCCATATACCCATTCAGTCTATGAAGGAGCATCCATCTAGTTTTACATCATCCTTTCTTCTGATTTATGGGCCTATGCTTTTGAAAAGAAAAATGGAAAATAAGTAGCAGTGTTCCAAGTTTACTCTTGGTTACAACTGGCTGGCTGACATAAAACCCATGCAACATTCCAAAAACTACAGAGGAAGGGCTGGGCTCAGAAGACTCCACATGCCAGGACTTCTGGGTGTCTTTGACTGGCATGTTGGGCACTCTGGGCAGGACAGCTAGCCATAGGCCCCCTGGGCTGACCACTTAGTCTAGGGGACTGAGATTCCCCCACACGAGGCAGGTCTTCAGGACCACTCCTGGTTAATCTGGCCCTGGGGGGGAGCGGGGAAGAGAAATTCCTCCCTATGCATCCACAAACTATTCCTTATCCTTATGTTATGTTTTGTGTATCCAGAATGTCCATTTTGTATTCTGCCCTTTCCCACACCCCTACAAAGCTCATTTTTACTCCTTAACTCTTTCACACACCCCCCTAAACATTACTAACCCACATTATTCTTTTTAACTTCAGTACTGCACAATCCTAATCACAGAACAAAGCCGTGCATTGTGTGTAACAACCCCAAACTGTTTCAGGAGACATAAAATGGACACATATTTCTTTTGAATATTTTGTGTTTTTTTCTCTGACAGCTATAAGTCTTACTAAATTTTCTCTTATACAGTGATGATTCTAACCACTTTTTATCTTCTCTTTATGAGCTGTTCAACAAGGAATTTTGGTGAAAGAGTCCCACAGTTTAATGCTTATGATTGAACCATGTCATGGGGATTGTTGGACTTGTTCTTATGGCCCCCATATGCGCCAATGACACCACGTTGCATTGCTCCTTTTTTGCATAGGCACATTAAAATGGGAAAATACTATACATACAAATAAGATCCTATCTAATAGAGATTGGAACACACAAATCTTTAGTGCAAAGGGACCTTACACCCTGAACATTGACATAACGACCTGGCACAGGCTTCAGAAGAAAGGGCATTTTCCATTCACTCCTGAATCAGGGAAGCTATCCATGAAACATCTAGGTTTATCTATAACATCACCTGGAAGCAACCACTGCTCAGACATCGACCTGCTCAAAAGAGACTTCCCTTAACACTGAGAAGACTTAACAACAACAACAATAACCTGCTTACAGGACAGGGCTCCCTGCATTACCCTTTAATGGTGAGGTGAAACGAAAGGATGCTCCACATCCTGACTTCAATGTAGGATATGCAAATTCCAGGATCTTTAATACAGAAACATGACACCAACAACAGAGACTGTGTAAAAAATAAAAGTGTGTTGGCACTACAGACAATGTCTTGGATTGGACAATCTAGTTTGCCTGGAGCCTAGAGTTGGTCTTATGCCAGGAAACTTCAGGGGTAGGGTCTCTTTGTATTTAGGCCACGGTTATTCCTTTCCATGCCCCTCATATTTTGGTGGGCCTATGCAAACAACAATTGCCACTCTAACACCGTTTTTACTGTGCTCCTTTGACTCTAATTCTTAAAAAAAATACCCACTTAAAATTTGAGGTTAACTTAAGCTAATATGCATGTACATGGAAATGTAAAAAATACTATGCCTCTAATGTTTAAGGCATAAACATTATGTTTACGTAAGTTTTATGGCTTTAGATTGCCTTGTGTGATGTTGAGAAATATTATAATGTGTTACAATCTGGGGACTTGAGGGACAAAGTTATTGTACATGGATTTTGTTTTATTTATCTTAATGTTCTTTGGCTGAAAGTTCAAAGTTAAGATATCAGAAGGGGACTTCTGAGAATTATGTTATGGGTGATTGTCTTTTCACTGTAACTTTACCTTGTCCTCTTTCTTTACATCTTTGTTCTCATAATTTAAAATAAAAATTAAAAAAAAACACCATGCAACATGCCATAGGAAACCTACACAGCCATTTCTTTTCTACTGTTTTCATCTGTGGGGTTTAAGGTACTCAGAAGGCTTCCGTCACGTTAAGTACTATCTTGACAAACTTAAACACTCCATCTTCTCATCTTTCCACTTGATCTTTCCACCTCTTGAATCATTTGGGATTGACATGTTATGTACAGGGATCTTATCCTTATCATTTTATAGGGCCCAATTACATTCTTCACACATTTCTTTTCCAAGACTCCAAATATCTCTTGATGGATCTCCTTATCTATTACAAGTAGTGAAATGAATTTTAAAGTGTTTCTATACAATATTTAAAGTGTTTAATATTCTGTGCAATTCAGTGTTTGGACAATATTTAAAGTGTTAGTTACTAATGTTATTATTAGTAATAAGTAATAAGTAATAAAACTTGGAATTATATTCATTCTAAGACCTACTTTTGGTTATTTATATACTCAAAAGTGTTTCTCAGAAGATCTCAGCAGCAAATATGTTGGTGACTTTAGGGTATATATGTGTGTGGTTAAAAGAAATGTAATTCGGGGCCAGGCGGTGGCGCTGGAGGTAAGGTGCCTGCCTTGCCTGCGCTAGCCTAGGACGGACCGCGGTTCGATCCCCCGGTGCCCCATATGGTCCCCCAAGAAGCCAGGAGCAACTTCTGAGCGCATAGCCAGGAGTAACCCCTGAGCGTCACAGGGTGTGGCCCAAAAACCAAAAAAAAAAAAAAAAAAAAAAAAAAAGAAATGTAATTCTATAATGAAATCAACAAACAAAAGTATACAATATTATCTAAATTATGCAAGTATAACTAGCATGTCAAATAACTAAAATATAACACTAATTCAATGAGCATAATTCACATAATTATAAAAATACTACCTTCACTTGATTCACATATTATTTGATAAAATTTAATGTATACATAGAGCTGGAAATTGTAATTCCAAATATTTAAATGTATTTAACAATTTCCTTTTAGAGTTTCCAGAAATCTCTCCTTTTCATTGCTTCCCCCCATTCTAAAATGGAACACTCATTCTCTAGACCCAGTTCAAATACAAAAATAGTATAAATTTAAGTCTGAAAATTTAAGAAAGTATATGAGCCTATGGGAAACACATATAGTTAAGTATTCTGAGAAAGATGTTACTAACATAAAAATTCTTGCCATGTGTACTTGCATAAATACATAAAAGGATATTCATAAAATCATAACTAGAAAAAATTAATGTATTGTCTCAAAATTGGTTTGGTTGACCTGATTTCATACCTATCAATATTTGGGGAGCAAAAACTATGTAACACAATATGGCAAGGTTCTTGATCAATTAATAAATAATATCTGGTATTATTAATTAATAATATATGTAAATATTTATGAACATTTTATGCACATAATTGTTTATATCAGTTTCTCTTTAATTTTTCCATTTAAAAACCTGTAATAAAAAAGCTGTCATCCAAAAGCAATTTAAACAAGATATTAGTCAAATTTTGAAAGACAGATAAATGTATTCATCGTCACCAATATTGTAATAACTTCTGTAATCTATGCCTAAATGCAAAATATAAATTTACCCAGTAATGTTCAACACTACCTTTCATACTGCTATACATACTAATTTCCAAAGTGAGAACGTGCCACCCATTAAACTTATTAAATATTTTATATGCTTATAAACACCCATGTGTATCATGGTGTTTCATTAGGAAGAGACAGATATTTAGCAGATAAGGCCACTTATTGATGTATGTCTCTGTTTCTCTCAGCAAAGATCACTTGATGATCTATTTATCCTTATGTGCACACACTCCACTCCAGGGCTTTGTGACTAAGCAATAGGTTTTTTTTTTCTACACAAACTTTGTTAGTGTGACACTGTCATATACATTGTCCAATCATCTGTGGCAAAGGTAAAACTAGTGTTGTTTTTTCCACGATGCTTAGCATTCACCACTAATTATAAACGAGCTCTTAGACTATTTTTACTCTCTATCTTCCAAGACTGGGCACATACAAGTAACTGCCAAAATCTCAACATGACAGTTCATTTGAAAAGAATAAAGTATATTAATTTGCTCCTTACCCAACTACTTTTAATTACATCAAATATAAAAACATGTTTAGACCATAAATATTCTAAGTCCAGTTGATACTAATCTTTAAAATATTTTATATTAGCTGATTTTATTTGATGTGTTGATTTGAAAGATAAAATTTCCCAAAAATGTCTTTTATATATTTTAAATGTATTAATAAAAAATTACATTACATTTTTAGCAGGTTAAATATTCAAAATTATTTTGAATAGTATTTTCAAAGATAAGTACTCTTTAAATTTATAAACAGTCTTTTGGAACTTAGTAATATTTTGTGGCCAGAAGAGAGGTTCTTAGAAAAGTATGGATAGGAGGGTTATGTCTGGAGTTAAAAAAAATCCTAATCAAACATAATCTGCAAAAAGAAATAAAGGAGACTGCATTAAGATATCCAGCATCTAAAAAGAAAACAACAGAAAAACAAGTTGAAACATGGGTTGTGATTCCTATCAACTGGGGGAAAGGTAAAATAGCTTGAAGTGAGATACATAAAAATAAATCGAATTGAGGTCAGAATGATAGCACAGTGATAGGCATTTGCTTTGCATGCAACCGATCCATGAGGGATAGTGGTTTGAATATGGGCTTCCCTTATGGTCCCCCAAGTCAGGAACGATTTCTGAGCACCTAGTCAGGAGTAACCCCATGAGCATCACCTGGTATAACCCAAAAACCCAAAATAAAAATATATATACATATATAAATAGAATTGATGGTTATGGTATTGAGTATATATATATATATGAATATCAATCTATATTAAAATGTGTTAAAAAGAATAGGTGAATAGTACATTCAACAATAATTCTGACTCAATCCATCATATTAAAATTTATAGAATCTTGCAGAGGACTGAGGCATGAAGATAAGAGATAAGGCTCATTCAGACCTATGTATGGATTTACATAGGTTACTAGTATTCACTAGTTTGGCAAATATTACTGAGTATTCTGTTTGTCAGAGACTGTTATTAGTGCTTGTATCATATTTGTAAACAAAATAGATTCCTGCCTTCATGAAGATTAGTTTTTATTTTGTTTTGTTTTTTTTGGTTTTGATCTTCTTTGTCCCCCCCCTTCCCAAGCAGTATTTAGGGATCCAGGCACTGTTCCGCATGTTACTTGGCCAACCTGAATTAACAGTTCAATCAGAGGGCTTTATGGCATTGAGACCACCAAAAAAACTCTGGCGATGTTGTAGGAGCTCCAAGGATGCATTTCCCAAAACTTAAGGACTTCCAGGATTACAGCTAAAGATTAAGGGTTCACGCGGTGCCAGGTATCAAACTGATGTCCAGCCCTGCCTTGGCTTTCCCTGTCCCTTTTGCTTGTTTGTTTTTGGATTATACCTGGCAGTGTTCAGGGCTTACTCCTGGCTCTGCACTCAGGGATCTCTCTTGTCAGAGCTTGGGGGAACTATATGGAATGCTGGGAATCAAACCTGTGTCAGCAGCATGCAAGGAAAGCACCTAACTTGCTATACTTTCACTCAATTTTAAGGGTAGAGATAATATGAACTATAACAGTTATAATAATAAGTGAATTATGCAATTCTTCAAAAGAGATTGATGCGGAATAGAACATAGTGTATGGAAATAAACTCTTAAGTGTTGTGGTTGGTGATAATTTTAAACTTGATATTTTGCAAAATAAATTCAAGCAACAACTCAAGCCTACCTGTGGCAAATTATGTCAAAATTTAGGAAGTTAAGAATCTTAGTACCTAGATCCAGGGCAATAGTGCTGCATTTGCTGACTTGTGTTAGATCCCTGACATCCCATGTGGTACCCAAGTCTACCAGGAATAATTTCTGAGTAAAAAGCCAGGAATAATTCTTGAATGCCGCCTGGGTATGCTTCTCAAAACAAAACAAAACAAAACAAAACAAAGCAAAACAAAACAAAACAAAACAAAACAAAAAGAATGTTAGTGCCCAAGTTTGTATCTTCTGGATATAATTCAGCCATTTCTCTCAAGCTTTGAGCCCCAGATAGGCAGCTCATAGAGAGGAGAGATCAGATTCCTGTTTTTACATGCTTTACAGTTCAAGGGTTCTCTGCAGAAATCTTTCATCATTGCTTTCTTCTTTAACTTTCTATTTATTCTTTCAAACTTTACCCTTTTATGTTCTTTTATAAACTACTAGGTTTATTAATTAACTTTATTAATTACTACTTTCTATTGTTTTCTAGTATCTGTAGTTAGGACTTTTGGTGTACATTTATCATTAGCCTTGTTGTTTTCTCAGGGACTTGCATGTATTTTTTCTCTTGATCTTTGTCTAGACAGGGGTCTCAAACTCAATTTACCTGGCGGCCGCAGGAGGCAAAGTAGGGGTGAGGCAGGGCCGCATAAGGGATTTCCCTTACTGAATATTTGCAATAAAAAAATCTCATTAGTAAGAAAAATAATCGCAAAAAATCACATTAAACATTTGCATAACCCGAACGGAACTGCTCGGGGTATGCGAATGTTTAATGCGATTTTTTTCTTATTAATACGATTTTATTGCGATTATTCGGTAAGCGAATAATTGTGAATACTGCAATATTTGAAGGCTGGCCTCGGGCCACAAAATGTTGTACGGAGGGCTGCAAACGGCCCGCGAGCCATGAGCTTGAGACCCCTGGTCTAGACCATGTTTCCCTACAATTAACTTGGAATGAATATTACAGTGTTCAACATGGGTTAAATCTATTTTCTTCTGCAGTTGCTGTGTGGCTAGAATATGCAGCTCTGAAATATGGAGGGTTAATTTCTCCTGGGATCAGTCTTGGATATATGCAGTATGTCTAATTGAGAATCCACAATATGTGCATGAAGGAAATACTGTATTTTCCTATATAATGCAAATATATTTTGTTTAGATTGTAGTGTCCCATCCCATTGAAATAGAAGAAAATTCAATTTTTTTCAGAATTAATTTTCTTTTTCCATTGTCACAAGTCACCTCCGAAATTACTTCCCAAATGTCAATGTTTCTCAGTTTTTCATTATTGTTTATCTGTCCTTTCAATTCTCATATTTTTAAATAAACATATATACATGTAATGGATTATCATAGTGATTGGCACTGTACGTGACATTCCATAGCTTCATTAGCTATGAGTTGTTATAGCCTCATTATAAAGAGACAGAAATTGAGGCTTCTATATGCCAAGTAATTTACCAAAATCACAACAAAAGTTAATTTAAAATAAGAATGTCAGTAACTCCTGAGCTGTTATTTTTTTATAGAAACTGATTTAGTGATGAAGCTAGTTCTCCTTTATAGTATTTGTTATTTAGAGTTGTATTTACTTTATATTTAGTGAATTAATTAGGTCACTAACTTAGCCTATATTGTCTCATGAACTAGGAGTGTTATTCTCATTCTAGTCATCTCTAAGTTAAATAATATGGTCTCTTAAATACTGTAGTTTGATCAATAATGATGGAAATGATTGAATTAAACTAAGGTAAATAACAAATATTGCTGTCAGAAATTATTGTTTACTTGATTTCTAAAAAGAGAAAGTACATTATGTAATGTTGCAGCATTTACAATCTAAGATCTAATTAAGCACCTTGAAAAGAAAGGCAGTAAAATTAACAGCCACAGAAAATTACATTGCTACTTCCAGAAGCACATAAACATCATTTTGAAAGAATTTGCATACAAATTTTCATTGCACAATTTTTTACAATAGTCAAATTCTTGAAGCAACCAAAATGTCCAATAATAGATGACTGAATAAATAAATTGTAGTGTAGATTCAAATGTAATGTACAGCTATGAAAAATATATATTTTATAGTTTACTGCAATTTGCTGAAATTGAAAATACTCATGCTAATTGAGTGAATCAGAAAGCTAAAGACAGGTGTTGGATGATCTAATTCATATATGAAGTATAAAGAAAGGGGTAAGACAACCCAAATGGAAACAAACTTTGCTGAGGCATCATTAATAGAATTTGGAACTAAAGAGTGTTAGAGGGACAGTGGAAAGGATCATGATACAATGGTGGAGAGATTTTGACAGACTGGAAGTGGGACTGGTGTTGCAGCACTGCAACTATTAATTACTCCAGTACTTATTTAAATTGTAGTACCTAAAAAAATCAAGTATCAATTATTCCAAAACTATGGAAATTATAATACCTAAAAATGTTACCTAATCAGTGTTTTTAGTTTATGTTTATTAAAGATATTTCTGTTTAATAAACAAAGGCTACAGAGGCAATGTATGATCTATCCAAATGAAAAGGGTAATACTGACACAACTGTACAAATAGTACAAGGAAATATTACAATATAGTTTGTTAAGCTTGGAAAAGAGACCAACTAATCATATAAATTTTGATATTGTGCTTAAAACTTCAATTTTTTAAATAAACTTATGCAAGTTTTTGAAGAGACTCAAATAATCCTTATTTTTCTGTAAGAACACACTGAAAATCTTTTTAATTCTTTGAAAGACAATTGGTTTTTTTCTTTAATAAGTTTATTCTAGTAAAGTAAGTTTAAAAATTTGACTCCATAAAAACTGTACCTTCACTTTCCTTGTAAAGTGATTTTTCCATTAGAGACGTCAATTTGCTCCTCAAATTGGCGATGTTCAGTCTTCTAGAAAAAAATCTTTCCCTCTGCTACCCAGCAAGACAGGTGGCCCTGGCTTTAGTTCCTGTTGCTATGGGTCACTCTGCACCTGGATCCAATTGTTTAACCTCTAGTGGAGCAGGTGGAAGATAGGAAGGGCATCCTGCAGGAAATAAATGGTCTTAGCACGGGGCTTTGCTCCTGCATTATGCAGACTCACTGGATTGGTGGGAGGACATAGGTTATGGTAGGCTCAGGAGGGAGCCAAATAGAAGGACAGATAATGCAAACACAGACTTTAGATTCTAAAATAATTCCTGGCACTAAGTAGGGTCTGGCAGCAGCTTACACAGTACTTAAATGCTGGTTAACACCAAGGCAGGTGCTTCGCATAGGATGGACAATTGTAAGCACTTAGATAAATATTAGTTTATTTATTCTTGCTGTTTTAAAAGTGTCAGTTTCTCAGCCTTCAGGTAGATACTACTAATTTACTCTAACTAGCCCTGTATTTCTTTCTTTATTTAACTTATTTACACAATTTTAAGAGTACAGCAGAGGAAGTAGCAGCAAAGTTAAAGCAAGGCAGTAGATCACTTAAGCTCAGTTGGTTTGTACATATAAATAAAGTATGCAGACTAATTAGCTCTTTCTTTGAAGGGTGTGCTATGTTTGATTATAGTATAGTCTTTTATGTGAAAAATCATGTGCCATATGACAAAAGAGTAAATTGAGGGCCTGAGAGATAGCATGGAGATAGCATATTTGCCTTGTACAGAAGGTCAGTGGTTCAAATCCTGACATCCCATATGGTACCCTGAGCCTGCCAGGAGCGACCCCTGAGCACTGCCGGGTATGACACAGAAACAAAAACAAGTAAACAAACAAAAAGAGTAAATTGAGATAGAAAAGCTATCTTCAAAGCCTCTTGAATCATTTATAGGTTTGATTTTTAGGTTTTGAATATATTGATACTTGAGTCATTAATATGTTCAAGTACTTGTGTCACTTTTATGAACTCCAAACATCACCAGGAATGACACCTGAGCACAGAGCCAGGATTAAGCCTGGAATATCACCAAGCAGGATAAAAAAAATACCTCATTTTCCTACTGGATGGTGGATTATGAGTAAGTATAATCATGGTCACTGATCTGACGATGCTTCTTATTTGGGGTGGGGACACACCCAACAATTTTCAGGGCTTAGTCCTGGCTCTGTGCTCAAATATCAGTCCTGGCAGTACTTAAAGGACCATATGTTCTGCCAGAATCAAATCTGGGTCTTCAGTTTGAAGGGCAAATGCCCCCATCAACTTTACTATTCTTGAAATTCACAATGCACACCTAAATAAAATAATGGAAGGGTATAATTTATGCCTTAATCAGACTGCTTTTTAAGGGAAATTATTCCTTCCTTTTTATGTGAAATAGAAATAGCTTTTAAAATGGGTAAATAAAATTTAAAATGCATAGTTATTCCATAGTGATTCATCTTTAACATTATTAAAGGTGAATTTAATATTATTATTTTATATTTAATATTATTTAGACTTATTCTAAATAGCCTATAAAGTAGAGTAATGATTGCTTTTAAAAAATCTGTTAAAGAAAACTATGTGCATTGATACCATGTTTATTTATATTTATTATGTGAAATATAAGTAACAGAAAGAACTCAAAATAAAAAGGTCAATAGCCAAATCATGAACTAAAAATTGTAAGATCTTGAAATGTTGCAGGCACATCTAGATCCATGTTCTAAATCTTGAAGTGATGGCATCTAGACTATCCTGCACTACCATCCCAAGTATTTTTGGCTTATTTTTCAATCATATCATCTTTCATAAATAGGCTGTCTGTTCATAGGGCATTCCTGTAGACCTGGCTAACATTCAACCAGATTGCAAAAACAGAAAAGATGAGTAGAATTCTACTCGTGCAAAGCAAAAGATCCAGGTTCAGTTCCTATGACCTTTAACTGAATGAAAAGCCAAATTATGATACCTAGAGAGGCTGGGAACATGTGCTACTCCCAAGAGCTAAATCTGGGCTACATGCCAAGTTTAGAGCATGGAGACAGTTAGCTCATCTAGATCAGTTGGACTAAGAGTATACATAAAATATTCATTCATCTTTGAGATATTGTATCTCTATTAGAGGTAAGAATAATTATTCTGCAAAAAAAAACCTATCAATATCTTCAGGTTTTCTTTCTTGTCTTTTGCTTTTCTGTCATTTTTTGTTTGTTTGTTTGTTTGTTTTTTGGGTCACACCCAGATGTACTCGGGGGTCACTCCTGGCACTACACTCAGAAATTGCCCTCAGCAGGCTCAGGGGAATATATGGGATGCCGGGATTCGAACCAACATCCTTCTGCATGCAAGGCAAATGCCTTACCGCTGTGCTATCTCTCCAGCCCCATCTGTCATTTTTTTCCTACCCATAGGTGATACCCAGGTTAGCTTCTGTGCAAGACAAAAATATAAATTGCTCTACTATTTGTCCCCAGGTTTCTTTTCTTTCTTTTTTTTTCTTTTCTTTTTTGGATTTTGGGCCACACTCAGTGACATTCAGGGGTTATTTGTGGCTATGTTCTCAAAAATAGTTCCTGGCTTGGGGGTCCATATGGGATTCTGGGAGATAGAACTGCTGTCTGTCCTAAGTTAGTGCATGCAAGGCAAACGTCCTACCACTTGTGCCACTGCTCTGGCCTCTCTTTTGTTTTCTTTTTTATGTTAATTATAGTAGATTCAAGGGTTCTTAGATTTTAAACATTGATATCAGATTTAAAAAAAATACCAGTGTGCTATCTTCCTGAGTAAGTGTCTTGAAGTTTATTATTTCAATGAATTATTGAAAGGTACTTCCAATTTGAATTTTGGAATCAGGCTCTCTGTTTCAGAACATGGAGGATACATTGCTTAAAAAATGCAATATAGGGCTCCCTGTGTGTGACACCAGGCGGGGAAAATCCACGAAAGTACACTGGCCCAGTGGGGCCCAACTGTGAAAAACTGTGAGTGTGACCTGTCTATGTCTGTCTACTGTCCTCTTGTGTGAAACTCTTGCGAGTGGGGCAAAAAAGAGGCTCCAGAAACCTCGCTCGTCCAGAGGTCATTTTTAGGGAGGGACTACAGAGCATGAAAACCAGCAAGACTTTGCAAAAGCTGGCTCCCTGTGTGTGACACCAGGCGGGGAAAATCCACGAAAGTACATCGGCCCAGTGGGGCCCAACTGTGAAAAACTGTGAGTGCAACCTGTATATGTCTGTCTAATGTCCTCTTGCGTGAAACTCTTGCGAGTGGGGCAAAAAGAGGCTCTAGCGGAGCACGGCCATTCCGCTTTGCTACGCGGCCGTGCACTCTTTCTAAGGAAAGAACACCATTGCAACAAGAAGGAAAAATCACACTAAGAACGGCGCTATATCACAGAAGCAAACATTTCTCTCTGGACTGTCTTCTCTGTTGCATGCTCGGGCCTAAGATTTGACCCAGTGTGAGGCTTCATCCACGGAGGACTCCCCTCCCTTAGAGGCAAGTCAGCCCATCCAGAAAGGGAAGAGCCAGAGAAGTGTGCTGCCTGCATCATATAGACAATGAATACCACCACAACACGTAGAAAAACCCACAATACAAGTGTGACAATGGGGAAACAACGCAGGCCAGCATCACACATAGAGAATGAAGATGACAATTCTGAGGACAAGATAATGACCAACCAACTAATCAACCTCTCAGATAAGGACTTTAGACTAGCAATATGGAAGATGCTCAAAGAATCAAAGAAACCATGGATCGAGTTGAACAGAACACTAATAAGAACCAAGAAAATATGAAGACAGAAATCACAAAACTCCAAACTGAAATAACATGTCAACTAACAGGACTGAAAAAGTCAGTAAACGAAGTGAATGACAAAATGGATAAGCGCTGGGACAGGGTATCAGAAGCTGAGAATAGACTTGGTGCTGTGGAAGATGAGATACATAACAATTCCATACAGCAGGAGAGATTGGACAAAAAACTTAAAGCAAATGAGCAGACAATGGAAAAATTAGTCAAAGAATGGGAACAGATGAAAATAGAAGTCTATGATAAGATCAACAGAAACAACTTAAGAATCATTGGAGTCCCAGAGACCCAGGAAGAAAATTTCCAGGAAGAATCAACTGTCAAGAACATCATTAAAGAGAAACTTCCAGAGCTAAAGAATGTATGTGATCAAATCCTGCATGACCGAAGAGTACCAAACAAAAGAGACCCCAGAAAAACCACTCCAAGACACATCCTAGTCACAATGACAAATCCCACAGATAGAGACAGAATTCTGAAAACAGTAAGATCAAAAGGGGAAATCACGTTCAACAAGCTTCCCTGAGATTTACAGCAGACCTGTCACCAGAAACACTCAATGCCAGAAAGCAGTGGTGGGATATTGTGACAAGACTGAATGAAATGAATGCTTCACCCAGAATACTATACCCAGCAAAACTCACTTTCTGGTTTGACGGAAGAATACATGGTTTCACAGACAGAAAACAGCTCAGAAACTTCACAGACACAAAACCAGTCTTAAGAGAAAAACTGAAAGACCTAATCTAAGACAAGACTACCCAAAAGACACACCAAATTTTGAAATAAAGATGGCGTTAAATCCCAGGACAATTCTTTCTCTCAACATCAATGGACTAAATGCACCAGTTAAGAGACACAGAGTGGCTAAATGGATCAAAAAACTCAATGCAACCTTCTGCTGCCTACAAGAAACGCACCTGAATAGTCAGAACAAACATAGATTCAAAATAAAAGGCTGGAGAAAAATTATCCAAGCAAATAACACCCATTAAAAAGCTGGAGTGGCCATACTAATATTAGATAATGCAAACTTTATACTCAGGAAGTTTGTAAGGGACAAAGATGGAGATTTTATATTAATCAAGGGGTACGTAGAGCAGGAAGAATTCACTCTCTAAACATATATGCACCGAATGAGGGGCCAGCAAAATATTTAATACAACTGTTGACAAATCTGAAAAATAATATCAATAACAACACAATAATTGTGGGGGACCTTAACACGGCTTTGTCAACACTAGATAGGTCAACCAGACTGAAAACCAACAAGAATATACTAGACCTGAGGAGAGAAATGGAACAAAGAGGCCTAGTGGATATATATAGGACACTCCATCCCCAGAAACCTGGATACACATTCTTCTCCAATGTACATGGGACATTCTCCAGGATAGACTACATGCTGGCACATAAAACATACCTCCATAAGATCAAGAGGATAGAAATTTTGCAGACTACCTTCGCTGACCACAAGGCTCTGAAATTATTTGTGAACTCCAAAGGGACTCAGAAGAAACACTTTAACACCTGGAAGTTAAACAGCCTCATGCTCAATAACCAGTGGGTCTGAGATGAAATCAAGGAGGAAATGAAAAGGTTCCTGGAAACAAATGACAATAAAGACACAAACTATCAGAACTTATGGGACACAGCAAAAGCAGTACTGAGAGGAAAATTTATAGCTTTACAAGCACACATCAGGAAGGAAGAAGGAGCTTACCTGAGTAGCTTAATGACACAGCTAATAGAACTAGAAAATGCTCAACAAAAGGACCCAAGAATAGGAAGACAGAAGGAAATAACAAAGCTGAGAGCAGAAATCAACGAAGTAGAAACTCAAAAAACAATCCGAAAGATCAACGAAAGCAGAAGTTGGTTCTTTGAAAAAATAAACAAGATTGATAGACCACTGGCAAACCTAACAAAGAAAGAGAGAGAGAGAAACTTGATAACTCGTATCAGGAATGAAAAAGGAGAGATCACTACTGATATGACAGAGATTCAAAGGGTAATCAGAAACTACTTTGAAAAACTCTACGCCACTAAAAATGAGAACCTGGAAGAAATGGATAAATTCTTGGACTCTTATAATCCTCCACGGTTGAAGGAAGAGGATGTAGCATATCTAAACACCCCCATCACCATTGACAAAATTAAAACAGTAATCAAATGTCTGCCGAAAAACAAAAGCCCAGGTCCAGATGGATTTAATAATGAATTCTATCAAACTTTCCAAGAGGAACTACTGCCAATCTTGGCAAGACTCTTTCATGAAATTGAACAAACAGAAACACTTCCAAATAGCTTTTATGAAGCCAAATTCACCTTGATACCTAAACCAGACAGAGATGCTACAAAAAAAGAAAATTACAGACAAATATCACTGATGAATGCAGATGCAAAGATCCTCAACAAAATCCTGGCAAATAGGATTCAATGCCTCGTTAAGAAGATCATCCACTACGATCAAGTAGGTTTCATCCCAGGAATGCAAGGCTGGTTTAACATCCGTAAATCTATCAACATAATACACAACATCAATAACAAGAAAAATAAAAACCACATGATCATATCAATAGATGCAGAGAAAGCATTTGATAAGGTCCAACACCCATTCTTGATCAAAACTCTCAGCAAGATGGGAATGGAGGGAACCTTTCTCAATATAGTGAAGGCCATCTACCACAAGCCAGTGGCAAATATTATCCTCAATGGAGAAAAACTAAAAGCCTTCCCTCTAAATTCTGGCACAAGACAAGGCTGTCCTCTCTCACCACTCCTATTCAACATAACACTGGAAGTACTTGCTATAGAGATTAGGCAAGAAAAGGATATCAAGGGAATCCAGATAGGAAAGGAAGAAGTCAAGCTCTCACTGTTTGCAGATGACATGATACTCTACTTAGAAAACCCTAAAGACTCTATCAAAAAGCTTCTAGAAACAATAGACTCATATAGCAAGGTGGCAGGCTACAAAATTAACACACAAAAATCAATGGCCTTTCTATACACCAATAGTAATAAGGATGAAATGGACATTAAGAAAACAACCCCATTCACAATAGTGCCACACAAACTCAAATATCTTGGAATCAACTTGACTAAATATGTGAAGGACCTATACAAGGAAAACTATAAAACTCTGCTCCAAGAAATAAGAGAGGACACACGGAAATGGAAACGCATACCCTGCTCATGGATTGGCAGGATTAACATCATCAAAATGGCAATACTCCCCAAGGTATTATACAGATTTAATGCCATCCCTCTAAAGATACCCATGACATTCTTCAAAGAAGTGGATCAGACACTTTTGAAATTCATTTGGAACAATAAACACCCTCGAATAGCTAAAGCAATCATTGGGAAAAAGAATATGGGAGGAATTACTTTCCCCAACTTTAAACTGTACTACAAAGCAATAGTTATCAAAACAGCATGGTATTGGAATAAGGACAGGTCCTCAGATCAGTGGAATAGGCTTGAATATTCAGAAAATGTTCCCCAGACATACAGTCACCTAATTTTTGATAAAGGAGCAGGAAATCCTAAATGGAGCAGGGAAAGCCTCTTCAACAAGTGGTGTTGGCACAATTGGATAGCCACTTGCAAAAAATTGAACTTAGACCCCCACTAACATCATGTACGAAGGTAAAACCCAAATGGATTAAAGACCTCGATATCAGCCCCAAAACCATAAGATATATAGAACAGCACATAGGCAAAACACTCCAGGACATTACAGGCATCTTCAAGGAGGAAACTGCACTCTCCAAGCAAGTGAAAGCAGAGATTAACAGATGGGAATATATTAAGCTGAGAAGCTTCTGCACCTCAAAGGAAATAGTGCCCAGGATACAAGAGCCACCCACTGAGTGGGAGAAACTATTCACCCAATACCCATCAGATAAGGGACTAATCTCCAAAATATACAAGGCACTGACAGAACTTTACAAGAAAAAAACATCTAACCCCATCAAAAAATGGGGAGAAGAAATGAACAGACATTTTGACAAAGAAGAAATACACATGGCCAAAAGACACGTGAAAAAATGCTCCACATCACTAATCATCAGGGAGATGTAAATCAAAACAACGATGAGATACCACCTCACACCCCAGAGAATGGCACACATCACAAAGAATGAGAATAAACAGTGTTGGCGGGGATGTGGAGAGAAAGGAACTCTTATCCACTGCTGTTGGGAATGCTGTCTAGTTCAACCTTTATGGAAAGTGATATGGAGATTCCTCCAAAAACTGGAAATTGAGCTCCCATACGATCCAGCTATACCACTCCTAGGAATATACCCTAGGAACACAAAAATACAATACAAAAACCCCTTCCTTACACCTATATTCATTGCAGCACTATTTACCATAGCAAGACTCTGGAAACAACCAAGATGCCCTTCAACAGAGGAATGGCTAAAGAAACTGTGGTACATATACACAATGGAATATTATGCAGCTGTCAGGAGAGATGAAGTCATGAAATTTTCCTATACATGATGTACACGGAATCTATTATGCTGAGTGAAATAATTCAGAGAGAGAGAAAAAAACTCAGAATGGTCTCACTCATCTATGGGTTTTAAGAAAAATGAAAGACACCCTTGTAATAATAATTTTCAGACACAAAAGAGAAAAGAGCTGGAAGTTCCAGCTCACCTCAGGAAGCTCACCACAAAGAGTGATGAGCTTAGTTAGGGAAATAAGTACATTTTGAAATGTCCTAATAACGAGAATGTATGAGGAAAATGGAGAGCCTGTCTAGAGTACATGCGGGGGTAGGGTGGGGAGTAGGGAGACTTGGGACATTGGTGATGGGAATGTTGCACTGGTGATGGGTGGTGTTCTTTACATGACTGAAACCCAAACACAATCATGTATGTAATTAAGGTGTTTAAATAAAAAAAAAAGTTGAAATGAAAAAAAAAAAACAAAACAAAAAATGCAATATACTATTAGATAAAATTATTTAAGAATTTTCAGATTCAGTGTTCTCATCTGCAAATGTAATTTGTTTTCTTCCCATTCTTATTTCAGAGAATTGCTGGCAAGCTCGATAAAATTATAGCATATATGTCTTTTGAACTGTAAACTATGACTGCATTTCTTTACAAACAAGTTCTGAAAGGTAGTTATTTACCTAACTTAGTATAAATATGTCTTTCTGCTGTAGACTATCTGATTCTGTTCTATCTCACCAAATGTTTTATGTGATACGAATTATTCTTTAAGGAAACAAAGAGATAGTACAGCAGGTAAAATACTTGCCTTGATTACTCTTCAGAAAATGTCAATGAAGTACTGGGGAGTAAAGGAGGTGATGGTTAAAATTTTTGCAGGGTCTCTCTTTCTCCCTGGGAAACTGCTTAGGTTGACGTAAGAAAATCTGCTAAAATTTTCTGTAGCATCTATGGAGCATAAATAAAAATCATTCCATCAACCCTACTAAGCAATTATTAAGTAACACAGGTTGATCTTTTGGGGGCAGGAACTTTGTCCAGATCATCTGAGTTTTCAAATCATGGATTTAGGAGCAATTATTACACCATACTGGGATCTAATTCTTTGAAGAAAAAAAATTTAGAAAGAGAGTAGTGAGTAAATTGTCTTTGTTCAGGAAATATGAAAGGAAAGAAAGAAAAGAAGAAACACAATCAAGAGAAAACATGTTTTCTGGAAGAGAGCAGGCCCAGCACGGAGACTGTGTCATATTTGCCTTTACAAAATTAGTGTTTAATTTTTTCGCCAAAACTGCATCCACTTGGGGTTTTCAACATAGATGAATGTCTGCTGCATTGGTGTCCTCAAGAGGGATAACTGAAACTATGGTGGTCTTCGTTCATATTATTAGCATTTGAAAAGCCTTTTATTCCTGATAGAATTTTCCTCTCAGATTGTTCAGACATCATCTATGACTTTGTTTCTGATCTTCAATGTGTTTCTATCCTTCTTGAGCATCTAGGAGAGTAACTTCTTTAATCTAATATTGGTTTATACTTTTGAAAATCATTATTTGGAGACAGATGCATCATGTCTATCTACCTGTTTTAGTGAAATATATTAGTATTATTACTTCTTCAGATAGAGAGGGGAATATTAAAATAATATGCATTACTGTAATTCAATTCCTTATACATCTTGTTTTGGGGCTTTTTAGGGGGACAGCATCGAAACCTAGGCCCCCACAAATTAGGCCTTTACCCCAGGGTGGAGTTGAGAGACACAACAGTGTTCAAATAATTTGTCCTCTTGAGTTTGGAAGACCTCTTTGAATAGTTGACTTGGGGCCACCTTGTGTTTCATTGGCCATAGGGGAAGGACTCAGAAGGCTGGCTGGTCCAATGGGACTTCCATCTTCCTTGTGTGCAGGTTTATTCTGCTCTGGTATTGTTGATACACAAGTTGTTTCTGCTTCTGCTTCTTTTTCTTTAGCATTGTAGTTGTGGCAATGGCTTCAGTGGGCTTTGGAGGCTCATCTTTTCTTTTTTTGGCTAACACATATTCTTGCAAAATGCTTCATCCCACAATGTTGCATGTGAATGAAATTCTATATTTTCATTTACACACTAATATCCTTCAAATCTACTGAACTTTTTGCAAGGTCCTCTGAACTCAGACACCCCCCCCCCCCACACACACACAAGTGGTTCTCAGTCAACTGGACTAGCAGTTTAGGATTGAGCTTGAGGATGCAGTGTTTCTGAGACAGGGCTGTGCTGGGACTAGCCAGACCACTCTGGTTGGTGCACAGAAGTCTCCAGGGCCCTGGTAGAGTTTGGAAGACTGTGTGGTACTTGGGATTGAACTAAGTTAGGTCTCTCTAGAATATTTTTTCTAGAAATTCATCATTTATTTCAACAATTTTTTGCAAGTCCTTTGTTTGAAATATATTCTTGTTTAGTAATTTGACTAGAATTATCTATCTTAAAACTGACAAGCAATGTGATATAAATGATAACTGCTGATTCAGTTTATATTTTTGTTGTAAAATGTTCCTATATTTTAATCATAACTTTAAGAACAAATAGAAATAAAATAATTAGCATTTACTCTTAAAAATTAGTACAAAGAGTTAGCAACTAATTGGTATAGAATCCTGGGTATGAAGTACAACACTTGGTAAGCAAGAAATAATCATCATCTTAAATCAGTTCTCTTTCTCATGAAATATAACCCCAGGCCTTACACTCTCATGTAAAAAAAATCAAACAATTAACCAATTTCCTAATTGACTTTATAGCTCAGCCAGAAATGATCAGACTAAAAAGAAACTCTAATTTTTATATTGGTTACATAGGGGAATGTAAAATATGTCAAATTGTGCATAATCTATCATATGTCTCTGTTTCTCTTCCTTTCTCTTTCAAGAAACACTCTATATATTTACATTATTATTATTACAGTATTTAAATTATTTCTAGAAATTTAGAAGAAAACATGGAAAGACTCAATTTTATAGAATATAAGCCTAAGGAAAATAAATGAAAATGAGATAGCAAAGAAAAATTCTATGCCATGTCTTTTTACAAGTTGAAAGCACTGTATTTGTAAAAATAATTTTATCAATTGTACACTTTTTTTAATATAGTGAGGTCCAGAAGAGCTCTATAAATTGATTTAAATAAATTCTGTGTCCTAAGCATTAGCAGAAACAGAGTCTAGCACATGTGGTAAAAGCAAAAACAATTATGTTGTCATTTAATAAACTAAGTTTCAAACTGAGTATAAGAATTTCAAGTGGCTGGACTAATACAGCTTTCTAAAAGCTATCACATATCTAATAATGTTCTCCCTAAGCTGTTGCAAAATAAAAAGGTTTCCTTAGTATAGTGATATTTATTTATGCATTTTACAGAGTTAAAACAATCACATTAATAATCAATATTACTTGGGAAGAATGTTTATTTTACTAAGAAGCCTCAGTTTATGGTTTATTCTTATGTACAGGCCTCAGTTGGCTAAGAAAAAGACTACTTAGATTTCTATTGTTTGCTAAGAAACAGATATTTAAGATATAGTTCAAAATTCATGCATGACTCTTTGGCTTCAAGTGCTTAATCATAAAGAGAACTTAATTGTTTTTCTTAATTAAATAATTTTCATTTAAACACCATGATTACAAGCATAATTGTAGTTGGGTTTGAGTCACAACAAGGACACCCCTCTTCACCCATGCAACCTTTCCATCACCAATACCCCTATCTCTTTCCTCCCCCATTCCCCGCTTGTATTTGAGACAGGCTTTCTTCATCCCTCAGTCACTGACATTGTTATGATAGTTATCAGCGTAGTTATTTCTCTAACTGCACTCCCCACTCTTTGTGGTGAGCTTCATATCTTGAGCTGGTCCTTCCAAACCTCAACTCTGGGAATTATTTCAGTGTCTTCCTCACACCTATATTCATTGCAGTGCTAATTACAATAGCTAGACACTGGAAACAACCAAGATGCCCTTCAACAAATGAATGGCTAAAGAAACTGTGGTACATATATACAATAGAATATTATGTAGCTGTCAGGAGAGATGAAGTCATGAAATTTTCCTATACATGGATGTACATGGAATCTGTTATGCTGAGTGAAATAAGCCAGAGGGAGATAGAGGCAGAATAGTCTCACTCATCTATGGGTTTTAAGAAAAATAAAAGACATTTTTGCAATAATTCTCAGAGACAAAAGAGGAAGGTCCAGCACATGACATGAAGCTCACCACAAAAGTGATGAGTGCAGTTAGAGAAAAAAACTACAATGGGAACTATCATAACAATGTGAATGAATGAGGGAAGTAGAAAGCCTGTCTAGAGTAAAAGCGGGGGTAGGGTGGGGAGGAGGGAGACTTGGGACATTGGTGATGGGAATGTTGCACTGGTGAAGGGGGGTGTTCTTTTCATGACTGAAACCCAACTACAATCATATTTGTAATCAAGGTGTTTAAATAAAGATATTAAAAAAGAAAAACTGGAAATAGTCTTTTGATGGAAAGATAGAAATACTCATTCCATGTCTGGTTCAGCCTCTGTGGAAATCAGTACAGAAGTTTCTCAAAAAAGTAAGAAGGGTGATGTACATTCAATAACTGAATCCAACTACAAACACTTTTGTAACCACACTGCTTAAATAAAGAAATTATAATAAAAAAAGAAAAATTGAGCAAATTGAGAAAATTCAAAGAAAAAAATGCCTCAAAGTTCTAAATTGGAAGAAGAAAGGGAATAAAAATATGTTAATCATGTTCAGTATTTTTATGATAAAATAAAATTCATAGTATGAAATTTATAGAATATCTATGGTCTAGGTATTAATTTTTGAAAGGATTTGGAATCATTCATAGTGATGATCAGGGATTATTTCTGGCTTTTTGCTCAAAAATTATTCCTGACATTTTCGGACAACCACATGAGTTTCCAGGGATTAAACCTGGATTGGCTGTCTTTCAGCTCCAACTACTACAGGGTACCTGTAGGTAAGTATCAAGAATGAGTAAGTGGTCTTAAAAAAGTCAAATGAAATATTGAAACTTATAAAACGATTAATCATTTGAACTGGTATTTTACCCAGTAATTATCTTTTATTATCAGCCCAAGTTTACATCAAAGCTAAGTTCACATTTTTTTCTCCTTTTTGTTTTTTTGGGGGGGTTGGGGCCACACCTGGTGACACTCAGGGGTTTAACCCTGGCTATGGCTACTCAGAAATCGCTCCTGGCTTGGGGGACTATTTGAGACCCTGGCGTGTTGTGTATGTAAACATTTTATGGAATTATTATATTACTGACCCTACCCTGATAGGTGATTGTGCCCTACCCTAGGGTGTAACCTGGCATTCTGCCCCCACCCTAGGGTGGTACCTGATTCTGGGGGATAAAAACAAGTATCTGTGGAAGGCAAGGGGCTTTTTGGCTGGAACTGATGCTGAGGCTTTGGACTTCAGTCTTGTCCAGCTAATAAGTAAAATAACATTTTAATATTTAATATTATTATTTAGTAATAAATATTTTCACAAGCCTGACTGTCTGCGAGCAGTTTACCTGCTGCTTTACATCAGAACCGCCAGCTGAACAGTGTGGCAGACGCGTGCTCCGAGCTGGAGGGGAAAGACCTCACCCTCCATCCTTCCATCAGTCAACCGCTTCAGGGGCTGACTTGTAACCCTGGGGGATCAAACTGTGGTCTGTCCTAGGTCAGCGCATACAAGGTAAATGCCCTACCACTTGCACCATTGCTCCTGCACCAAGTTCACAATTATTATTAAGTGACAGAACAAGTGAAAAAAAGAAACATGTCTTAGAAAAGAAAGGCAGATAGTGATGAAAGATTTCTAACAGTACACTCTTCAGAGAAACTTAAGAAGATATTAAGAGAAACGATTGAGATACTGTGCCATAGGAAATAGCATAACATGTGAAAACAGTCTCTTAGAACATTTAGTATGGGCCTTAGAAGAAATTGCTTTGTTGATACATCTCTTTGGGACAAATGTTCTTGCTTGAATTGATGAAAATGAGTTTTTCTCTGCAGATACCTTTGAGCCACACTCTAGATGCAAAGATATTTCTTATTAGAACCAGCTCTGCTGGTATGCTTGAATAAGCAAAATTATTTCTCTAAGCTATCTAAAATGGAGATGATATACCAATAAGAAAATCATAACACACAAGAATTAAAAAGACAAACATTTATTCCATTCAACTAGTGCTTACATTAATCTGATTAATTAAAGCACAAATGAAAACTATTTATTTGTACATGTTGTGAAAGAGCAGCATTAAATTAGCTCTTCACCCTAGGAAACACTGTGATTGCTGGCTCTCACTCTGTTTACAGATTCTTTTACAAGCAGAAAAGCCAGAAGAAAACCTTACCATGCATAGTTTTTTCCTGTTCCCAAGATATCACTCACAAAATTTATCATCAGACAAGCTCTTTTGCACCAATAATATAAAAGAAAACAGCTGTGAAACATCTACCTTACACCTTTAAAAATTATTTTAGGGGGGTTAGTTCTAATGCTTTATATATTTTTCTCTAAGTATTTTATTAACAACTGGTGTATTTTCAATTTTTAACTGTTGCACTTAGTATTGTGTTTTAGTAGAAATAAACTTTTACCCAATTCATTCCAAAGAACAGTGTTTCAAGATTTCTTCTGTTTGTTATTAGGAACAAAATTGTTCAGAAAATATTCTTGTTCTCAGGATTTGATGTTGCCTTATTTTTGGCTTTGACCTTTCAATATCTGCCCAGAGCATAGTTGACTATGTTAGCATAACTTACTATAACCCTTTATTTTCCATCATGACTGAGTTTCCTATTTGGCTAAAAGTGTAGAGAAAATTTTAGTTTCACAAATCCTGAAGTAAAAGTATTAGTGTATAGAAAATTAAAATTAATTTAAATGAAATTTGATTATTAGAATTACCACAAGTAGAATAAAATTTAAAATATTTAACTATACATTTTTTCTTGGTAAGAAAAGAAATATGCATAGTAATATTATCAGCAGAAATATACAAAAATACAAAATTGATGGAATTTTTGTATGTGGAAATTTATATATGTATACAATGTTTTAATGTAGAAAACTCTCTCTTAATTTTCTCATTGCTTCCAATCTCAAATTTGTTGTCATGTGTTTTAGTTGAATATAGTATGAAAAATATTTACTTTGTGCTAATTTTACCTTCATTATTCTTTTAATAAATAGGAAAATGAGTGACCTGTATATATTTTTTCTGTTTATCTTTGCATCACTAGCACATAACACAGGGGCTGAACTTAAATGTATGAATGTGAGATTATTTTATTTAAAGATTTTTTTATTTGAAGAAATGGGCAGGTTTGCATATTTTTCCTAGCTCTTCAAAGTCTTCATGACTAACTTCTAGAGGTGCATTGCAATAGAGGTGAAAGAGAGCCCAGGAGCTATTTTCTAGTGGAAAATATTTCTCTAATCTTGTGTTTCTACATCAAGTGTCAATAACATTTTGTTCAGTACTCACACTGTCTACTTCATTCCAGCTGGGATTCTCCTGATTAGAAGTCTGCCCTTTTTATTTCCAGAGACAGACTAAAAGAAGCCACAATGACAAAACTAAATAAATATGATAGATACTACAAGCTCAAGTTATTTTATAGCCATGTTAAGGGAGAAAAACAAGCTCAAAATGATCTCAGAAATGTCATTTAGCACATTCTACATTTATAATTTTAAAATAAGTATGTAGCAGTTTATTCTTTCTGTGGTACTTGTGGTGGTGTTAGGGGTGCCATACTTGGTGGTGCTACCTCATGGCTCTGCACTCAGAAATCACTCCTAGTGGGCTCAGGAGACCATTGGGAATACCAGAGATCACACCTCGATTAGCCATATGCAAGGCAAGTGCCCTCCCAGTTGTATTTCTCCATCCATAGAAATTATCCTTTAAAAATACCTCAAGGCATTTAAAAAGCATTTTACTGATCCTTATAACAATCTAGTGAATTATTCTGGCACAAAGAACTGAAATTTCATATCCAATATAAAGGAGAAGGGATAAATGAATCAGTTTTAGATGGTTGGCAACCTCTGCACAGTCTTGAGGTTTACAAGTTTACTACATTGCCATGTTGGAAGCTAAAATGATTCTCAGTGGTGATAACAATGGAAGAAGTAAAGATATGACAGTGTGTGTTTTGAATGGTAATGTATAATAAGAAAGTAAAAGGAATGGAGGTAAGCCTATAATGAAAGACATAAATCACATCACAATGCACATTGCTTGTCAATCACAGACACTGAGACTTCATTTTCCTACAGTACTGAGGCATTGGAGGTTTTTCTGCTCATAGACATCTATAATCATTTCTCTATGTAAAATTTATTCAGAACCTAAAAGTGTTCATGATTGGGCTGGAATATATATATATATATATATATTTTCTGCTTCAAATATATGTTGTACACAACAGATTTATTTCCATGAATTCCAAAGTGCAATGTTTTTACCAATCTGCTAACAATCCACTAACTTTCTTCCTATCTTAAAAAAATGCCTCTTTGAGTAAGAGTTGTAACTAACAATATTATCATCTAAATATACTTTATGCTGTCTGAAAAGTCATAATTTTAAACTATTTGAACTTTGTAAATAGTAATTTATTAAATAAGGTCCTCCTAAAATTAGAACACTACTTCTGATTAGACAGAAATCAAGGCAGAAGGCAGAGGGCAAATGAGCAATAGGTGGTATAATGAAGAATCAGGAAAGAAAACCGGAATTATTGGAACATAGCAGAAAATCTAAGCTTTGTTGCAGCAACCACAACTGCCATTAAATTAGTCCTAGCAGAAAAACTCCCACTCTTATATTTTAAGCCTTCTGTGCTGGTTCTCTGTTCTAAACTTGTAAGGTTGTATGATTCCTAATTAACAAGTGTTAAAAATACTGACTATAGTCTGTGAATAATTTTTAATGTGTGGGTAAAACATTTTTCTTCTTCAAAAAGTTTAATTAAATTTTTTCTTTTATGCATATTTAAGAAAATATAAATTTGGTGAGGAGTGATGTAAGTTCTTGACACTTTTTTTGTTGTTTTCTCATTGAAAATTGTTATACTAGGTTCCACATTGATATTTTACTCCAGTAGAACTTTACAAGTAAAAAAGTGGATTTGGAGTAGTAATTCATCCAGAGATCATTTTATCCTTTAAGAGGCAAGTATCATACATAAATCTTTGCTTTTATAACTAGGGAAACTTGATAGGCCAGTGATTCTTATGGGATATTTTATATTAGCCCTAGTAATCTTCCAAGGAATGAAAAGATGACCTTAGGTCAATATAGATGTAAAAATCTGTTAAAGGATTTTAATGCATTAACTATTTTGAGTCATCTTTTAGTTAAAAAAAAAGTTGATATTGTTAATCCAGTGTGCTAAACCTTACATTATTTTTCTCGAATAAAACCATTCTACAGATGGTACATAATTTCTCAAAAGATGGCACTGAAACTTTTTATGATCTTCATCCTTCAAAAAAATATCTCAAAATTTGACTACTTCTCTAAAACTGTTTGTTCATCCCAAAGACTATTTTCTGTTAATTTTAGAATAAAAAAATAGTCAGGGATATGAAATCCAGAGGGAAGAAAAAGTAGACTGAGATGGGAAGATGACACTAGATACTGGAGAAACATTGTTTGATGGTGGCAAATTTGTTCATTATGTCCTATTGTATTGTTATACTCTGGCATTTTATTTCTGAGTGTTCTCTCTTAATGACAAGTTATCTTCTATATATCAGTCATTTGATTATAATAAAAGCAACTTCTTATGAACTATGATAGAATAAAGGAAGGTTTTATCATGCAAAGTCTTCCAGTGGGTAGATATATGTACCACAGTTTCTTTAGCCACTCATCTGTTCTTGGGCACTTGGAATGTTTCCAGATTCTGGCTATTGTGAACATATAAATGCAGAAGGATTTTCAGTATCATGTTTTGGGGTCCCTAAAAATTATCCCTAGCAAGTGGTATTACTGGGTAATATGGAAGCTCAACTCCTAGTCTTTTTAAGGATTTTTTCCAAAAAGGCTGGGTCAGTTGACATTCTCACATCTCCCCACATACTCACCAGCACTTGTTCTTTTGTGGTTTTTTTTGTGTGTGTGAGTGTGTGTGCGTGTGTGTGTGTGAAATGTGTGCCAAGCTCTGTGGTGTGAGATGATATATCATTATTGTTTAATTTATATCACCTTGATTTTTGGTGATGTGGAACATTTTTTATGTGAGTTTTTGGCCATCTGTATTCCTTCTTTGAAGAAATGTCTGTTCATTTCTTCTCCCCATTTTGTTTCTTTTTTTTTTTGTTTGTTTTGTTGTTTGTTTTTGATAATTTCTTTATTTAAGCACTGTGGTTACATAAATGTTCGTAGTTGGGTTTCAGTCATAAAATATACATCACCAGTGTAACTTTCCCACACCAATGGCCCCCATCCTTCCCAAACTCCAGCCTGTCTCTGGAAAGGGATTCTGCTTCTGTCTCTCACTCTAACAGTAATAGTAATTGTCAATGCAGTTAGTGTTCTAACTGCGCTCACTGCTCTTTGTGGTAAGCTTCATATCATGAGGCTTGTCTTCCTGGACATCATCTCCATTGTCTCTGGATATTATTGTCATACTATCTTTTATTTTTCTTATATTCTATTGATGATGTCTATTCTATGTATATCCCTCTCCCTCACTCATTTAACTCAGCATAATCGTTTTTATGTTCAAATGTGTATAGGCAAATTTCATGACTTCACTTTTCCTAATGGCTATACAGTCTTCTATTGTAGATATACCAGTTTCTTTAGTCACTTAATTGTTCTTGGGCAACTGGGTTGTTTCCAGATTTTATTATAAGTAGTGCTGTGTTGAATAAAGGAGTGCAGAGGGCATTTTGTATTGTTTTTGTGTTCCTAAGGTATATATTAGGAGTGGTATAATTGGATCATATGAGAGCTCAATTTCTAGTTTTCTGAGGAATATCCATATTTTTTTTCAGAAAGGCTGGACTAGATGGCATTCCCACCAGGAATGAATGAAAGTTCCTGTCTCCTGGAATCTATGCCAGAACTGGTTGTTCGTTGTGATGTGAGTCAGTCTCTATGCTGTGTGTTGATATCTCATTCTTTGCATCTCCTTGATGTTTAATGATTTGGAGCATTTTTTCATGTGCCTTTTGGTCATCTGTAGTTCTTCTTTGAGGAAGTGTCTGTTCATCTCTTCTCCCCATTTTTAATAGTTAGATTTTTTTTGTTGTTGTTGAGTTCTATCAGTTCCTTATATATCTTAGATATTAGTCCCTTATCAGATGGCTATTAGATGAATAGTTTTTCCCATTTCATGGGTTCTCATTGTATCCTATTAAGTTTCCTTTGACGTGTAGAAGCTTTTCAGTTTAATGTAGTCCCATTTGTTTATCTTCGCTTCTACTTGCTTGAATAATGGCGTTTCCTCCTTGAAGATGCCTTTACTCTCAATGCCATACAGTGTTTTACCTGCATTTTCTTTATATACCCCATAACTTCAGTCCTAATATCAAGGTCATTAATCTATTTTGATTTAACCTTGGTACATGGTGTTGAAAAGAGGTCTGAGTTTTTATTTTTTATTTTTTATTCTTTTTGCATGTGGCTGACCAGTTGTTCCACCACCAGTTGTTGAAGAGGTGTTCCTTGTTCTACCTTGTGTTTCTTGCCCCTTTGTCAAAAATTAATCGATTGTATATATGGAATTTATTCTCTAAATAATCAAGTTTATTCCATTGATCTAAGGTCTATTTTTTGTACAACCCCATGCTGATTTAATTACTATTGCTTTGGAGTACAATTTAAAGTTGGG
Source organism: Suncus etruscus (assembly GCF_024139225.1). Lineage (NCBI taxonomy): Eukaryota > Metazoa > Chordata > Mammalia > Eulipotyphla > Soricidae > Suncus > Suncus etruscus. The sequence continues at coordinate 82,899,987 of NC_064852.1, forward strand.
GAAAGTAATGCCTCCCATTTCCTTTTCCTAAGAATTGTATGAGCTATTTGTGAGTGTTTATTGTTACAAATGAATTTCAGGAATATTTGATCCTCTTTTTGAAAGAAAGTCATGGGTATCCTTATAGGGAATAGCATTACATCTGTGCAAAGCATTGGGGACTATTGCCATTTCAATGATGTTAATCCTCCCAATCCATGAACAGAGATATGTCTCCATTTCCTTGTATCCTCTTTTATTTATTGAAGTAGTGTTTTATAGTTTTCTTTGTATAAATCTTTCACCTCTTTAGTTAAATTGACTTCAAGTTTATTGAGTTTCTATGTAACCGTTGTAATTGATATTGTTTTTTAATGTCTATTTCTTCATCATTATTTCTATATCAGAAGACCACAGATTTTTTTCATGTTAATTTTGTAACCTGCCACTTTCCTATACAAATCTATTGTTTCTGGAAGCTTTTTGGTAGAGTTTTTAGGATTTCCTAAATATAGTATTATGTCATCTTCAAATAAATAAAGCTTAACTACTTCCTTTTCTATCTGGATGCCCTTGATATATATATATATATTATTGCCTGATTTGTTTGTCAAGTCCTTCCAGTAATCACCTCATATTTTTATTGGAGTTAAATGGCTTTTTTGGTACATCTACACATTGGAATGCTATGCAGCTGATATGAATATGAAGAAATGAAATTTGCTTATACATGAATGGATATATAGGATATTATACTTAGTGAAATGAATAATGTCCAGAGACAATAGTGATGAGGGCCGGAAGGACCGGCTCATGATATGAAACTCACCACAGAGTGGTCAATGCAGTTAAAGAAATGACTACACTAAGAACGACCATGACAGTGTTGATGAGTGAGAGAAGTAGAATGGCTGTCTCAAATACAGGCAGGGGTGGGGGAAGAGGGAGGTGGGGAGCTTTGGTGGTAGGAATTTGCAATGGTGAAGAGGATTGTTTTTTCTGTGCCTGAGGCTTAAGTACATGCATGTTTGTAATCATGGTGCTTAAATTAAAAAATATATATACTTCAATATAAAAAGAAAGGAAGACAGAATAATTTTAATTTTTGTGGGAATTGTTCTTATGAACAATAGAAGATAGTATGATAATAATATCTAGAAATAATAGGATATGGGTAAGGAGGATCAGTTCATGGTAGGAAGCTTGCCACAAAGAGCAGTACAATTAGGGCAGAGAAGAGTCCACTATGAAAATAATAGTTGAAACTGATCACTGTGAAAAAAATTGGGGACTGATATATGTTACCCTTCATTAATAGTACTGCTAACCACAGTGTCATAAAGAAAAGAAGAAAGAGAATGAGAGAGAGAAAGAGAGAGAGAGAAGAGAAGTAAAATATCTGTCCTGGGGGCAGACAGTGGTGGGTGGTGGGAGGGAAGTTGAGGACAATTGGTGATGGGCAATGTATACTGGTAAAGGGTGATTTACATGTATGACTGAAATGCAATCATGAAACATTTTTCTAACCTCAGTGATTAAATAATTATTTTAAATATGTATAGTATATCATAATTATCATAAACCAAGTAAAAAGATATGCAGTGCCACCTCTTATCTCCACTAACTTACCAGAGATTATTTTTTCTATAAAAATATGAGATAAAGACACTTAGAAATGTTTCAATATTTATTTTCTTCTGTACTTTAATAAGCACATTTTAGGAGGTTTTTTGGTCCACTTTTTTAATCCTTTAGACAAGTATGGTTTAGTCATGTGGTATATGAAACAATAAGTCAAATAAAGGAGACAGCTGCTTCTAGCAATTAAGAATTCCTTTCTCCCTTTTTGCTGAATCTTCATGTATTATATAAGTGGAAAGCAGATTCTCTGCCCAATGCATATTTTAGATATCTAATCATCTCTAAACCCTACACCATCACCACACAATTCATACCAGAGTGATCCTCACCAGAGTTTTTGTTCAACTGAATTATCATCATGCTTGTAGTTTTGGTCCTTGAGTTTCTCACCCTATTAAGGGTTAAAATTGTCAGAAAGTAAAACTAGAAATTAACTAAATGCAGTTTTTAATGAGAGATGTTTTAGTTGATAATTACTATTATTAGTGATAATAATGGTAATAAGCTTGCAAAACTTTGAAACACATTGAAATGACTACTATAAAAATAGTGAAAAAATAATTTAGAATAGATTATCAGTCTTCTGCCTAACAGAATATTTTTTGTAGACATGAAGAAGCCATACTGTGATATTTTATTCAATAGGTGTCAATTTGTCTGTTAGAGTCTTCATAATATTTAATTGAGATTTTGCTTCAGGACAGAAGCATGTCTCTTGATTATCTATGTCAGAAAACTCTTATTATTCTCAGTAATAAATCATGAAACAATATTTGTGTGCTTCTGATGTCAGTAATGGATCATCTAAGTATTTTTAATATATAAAAATGTTCTGTTCCATGGGTCATGGAATGCTGCACACTCATTGAGAATAATCTAGAGAAATAAGACTGGCTGAGTCCAGAGCAACTAAGCCTTTATTTTTTTTTTTACCATTTTGTTCTCTAACTCATGATCCTCTGGATATATTTTATTCAATCACTCTAGATTTTTATTGACTTTCTCTATATTTGTGATAGTCTTTCCATCTATTGAAAACTATGTCCTTTTCTGAAATTCTACAATGCAGAGAAACTCAGCTGATAATTTTCCTTCTCTTCTAGTTCCTTCCCACCAAAAAAGCACAGAAATTAAATTGAGCCCTTGTATCTTTCGTTCAGAGTTTCTTTTTTCTGGGTCTCAAGAAAAATGAAAATAGAGTCTAAAATTTGAAAAAGGTTCATGCTGAAGTCAAAAATGCATTTTAAGTAACTACAAAATAAAGATTTTAGCTTTATTTTCATCACCTCTAAAAGGACTTAACTGAAAACTTTCATCCAGCCTCTATGTGGTAATTTACTAATACTATTAAATGTCAATACTTTACATTAGTAGAGCTGTGTGATAAGCTATTCTTTTATCAGTATGAGGAATATGGAACAGGGTTGGAGAGATAGTGGCAGGTAGGCCACTTATCTTGTGTGTGGCTGACCATATTCAATCCTCATCATCTCATATGGTCCCCATAGTACCTCCAGTAGTAATTCCTGAGTTCAGAGCCAGAAGCAACCCCCAAGCATTTCAGGGTATGGACACAAAAAAGGAAGTAAAGAAAAAAATAACTCTGTAACTATTTTTAAACAGTGATATAATAGCCAATATATATCATTACATAAATATATTCTTCTGAAAATATTTGTATATGTGTATATGAAAATTTTAGGGAATCCTGTACAATAACACAATCTAAGAGCTAATGGTCCAAGAATGAGTGGAAAATTGAATGGTGAATTTCTTATCCTAGGAAAACAGAGTAGAAAATTTCTCTGAATTAAAATACTACAAAAGAATGACCTGGAAGTAGGCATGTGGCCAACCTCTGCTTTATCTCAGGCATCCTATATATTGTACCCAGCTAACCAGGACTAATTGCTGAGCACAAAGTCAGGAGTAAACTCAGAGCACCATCTAGTATGGCCTCAAAAGAAACAAAAACATTAAATTATATGAAAGAAAGAGAGCAAATTTATTTTTGGCCATTTGTTTCATTTGTGTCCCCAATAAATAGGATAATATGCATCCACATAAAAGAAACAATATATATAATTGAGTGAAAAAATTCAAATTTTTATTTTACCTGAAAAAATGTCTCACAACCATACCCCCATATACATATCCAACTTTAAATTTAAGTCCTTGATGAAAGTTTGTTTATTATATTGATTTCAAGTCAATTAAAGGTATTTTGAGGATGTAATAATCAGCACACAAATCTAAATTTTATTTACAGTAAGTTTTTGTGCTTAATGTTATCTAAGACAATCATTTATTAGTTTGCATTTTCATTTTCTGAAAACTAGTGTATTAATCAGTATATGTCGATAAAAGAGACTAAATTATGTGTTTTCAGCTAGCTTAGGTTTTTCTTGAGGAGGCAAACAAAAATGAGTACTAATTTAATTATTATAGGAAAGAATAAAAATAAAAGACATATCTAAGTTCGACGTTATTGTCAGATTTCTCACTGAGGAGCTAGTGCTAAGCCACACTAAGGTAACAAGAGTCTAGAATGATAAGTACAATGTGTGAGATTAAGGGTAACAAGTGAGTAAATCTTAATAGTAAAGGGACACATAATATTCCACACATATGACAAAATCACAACTCTAAATTTTCATGACTGAGTTCAGAAACTTAATTTTACTTATATACCTCATATTTCTTGAAAATGTAACTTAGATGATATAGCCTATTATTGAGTATGTGATACTTAAAAAATAAAATTTGTGCCAACTATTTATAAAACTGCCTTAGAACTTTAATTCTTATTACTGCCTCAGAATTTCTTGAACTGTTTTAAGCACCAGGGACAGCGCCATATCCCAAACTATCAAGAGACTGTATACTTTGAACTATCATTCACAATTTATTGTCTCTTGTTTGGCCACAGTATTTTTTCTTTTCTTTAGTTTGTATTTTAGTTAATTTCTTCATGTTAACTTCAACCCTATAATATTATTTTCAAACAATAATGTAGCACAGATGTTCTCTTGTAACAAAAATTGACACAACTTTTGGAAACAAGTTCCAGTAAAGATCAATTTAACCTTTACATTTTTTATAGGACATACATTCCTGGTGGTATCTAAAGTTAAACAGTACCTAAGGCAAGCATTAAGTTTTTAATGGTGCTGTGAAAACTTCCATTTGGTTAAATCACATGAATATATTCAGATAATAGTTCAAAAATAGATTACAAATTTTAAAATATCATACTCTAATGCCCCTTAATTCTTTAATTTATAATAGATTAAAGTAGTTGCTTTCAAATACAGCAGAAATGTGAGTTATCCACCACTTAATTATGTCTGCTAAATTAAACATTGCCAAAGAATCTTGAATAAAAATACTTCCACGTTTGACCAGGAGATGGAGCAAGATGCTGCAGATTATATTCACTTATTTATTTATTTTTCCATTTAGCGTGCTGCTTTCGAACAGACAGTGGGTACCATCGACTGAGTGTCAAAACAGAAAGCTAAGCAGAAGAAGGGAGGATGCTGTCGCTGTCTCGGTTTTTTTTTTCCTTTTCTCCCTTTGAAGATAAAACATTTATGAGATTTTGCTACCTGCGCTAGTCAAAATTCCAAGATCAGCATTGGAGACTATCATATCAACATATGTGTGGATTCTGTGTTATGATTTATAATTTTCTCTTTTCAGGTAAGCCTATATTACTCTACCTTTCACATAACAATGAATTGTTATGCTAATGATAAGATGGGTGGTGTGCTCTTGTCACCTTGGATTCAGAGTTAAAGGATTCGAAAGCTACAATTATAGCTGTACTGCATCTTAAATCTTTCTAGATTTAAGTCTGACTCGGACATGATGTATTTGAATATTTCTTTGGCTTCTGGCTTTCGGTATCCATTGGTGACTTCATGTGCTTACCTTGTGAAGATGAATTTATCAAAGTGAAAGATAGTTCTTCCAATCCTCTCAAAAGGGAAATATTTAAGGTGGTGAACAAACTGTAGAGATGTAATGAAGCACGTTAATATGGCAGTGGCTTGCTATAGCTCAGAACTGAGTCTTCCTCACAGCAGCGTAGGGGCATGCCAGTATCCCGAGCCAAAAGGCCTCCTGAGTAATTTTTTTCTGATAATGATTTTTCAAATGATTTTCTTTCCCTTTTAGAAAATTAATATGTTATCACCTCAAAATAATGGAATGTGTTTAATAGAGTTGGAATTGAAAAAGCAGACCAAGCATTATTTGATAAAATTGTTTTATAATTTTGGTATATTTTTGATATTAGGATTGTGATCAATAAATATAATCAATATTGTATAAGGTGCACACGTAGAAATTATTTTTGGTCATGTGACATTTGCAGTACTAGAGTGGAATGACTCAGGAGCTGGAAATTGCATGCAACAGCCTTGCTTTTCTGCTTCTCATTCTTGCCCCTAAACTCTCTTTATTATTATCATATTTATTTATAGGGCAAAATAAAATTAGACATTCTGCATTTAGAAGTCCTGATTGCAATTTAAATCAATTTATATTAAAATATTAAAATATTTAAAATGTATTTTTGTAGGATTGCTTTAAAATACACATTGCCTTGTTCATAGTGTATGTGTGTGTTCGTGTGTGTATGTGTGGTGGTGGTGTGGAGCTGGTAGGTGGTAGGGATGCATCAGGATGTCTCTTACTCATTGTTTTCCTATAAAAAGGGAGTTGCACTGTGTCAGAGGTTGTGAAAGCTATGTGGAATGCTTTAAACAAATGGTTCAAACCTTTGGGGGGAAATCATTCTTTTTTAATATGGAATTTATAAGGATTATATAAGCACAACAGCTTTTTTTAGAGTCAGTCTTTAAATATTAACTTCAATGGTAAAAACAAACAATTGTATCTGAGAGACAAAAATGAATTTCCAAAACCAATAAAAATTAGAATTATAAACAATATTAGAACATTGATTAAAAACTTTAACTGTCTTTTATAGTAGCAATATTACTTATTTATTATATGGACTTACAAAATGATATTTTAACAGGATAATAAGGTGTGTGCTGGATAGAGATGTGGGTTCTCTATGTAAATTTTAGGAAATAATATATTTCAACATATATGTCATTTAACGGCATATTATAAACAGCGCTCACTTCTCTAAAAGGCTTGCTATACCTCTAGGAAAACTTATAGAATAACTATGAAGTCTGTTTCTTAGAATTTTCTTTCTCGACTTTTTGATTTATATTTTACTTTATTATCACAAGTGGTCATGTACTCAAAACTCTATTTCTCTTATTTAATTAATAGAGTAGCATATATTTCACTCATAAAAATAGCATTTCATGCCCGTCTCCCCATTTTTTCACTACTAGATACAGGTTGATATCACTACTTTAGTTATTGAAAAATTAAAGGGACTAAAATGTATCCAAATCCATGAAGTACCATATGCTTACTTAACTGTCCATGGCAGAGTTTGAGGCATAAATTGTATTATAGTATACGGTGTAAAGTTTAACATAGAAATTTTATGATTTGATATTATTCTAATTCTGACTATTATAAACACCAAAATGATTAATAAAAAAGATAAGATGAAGGAAGCATTATCTTTTGCCACACACTGTATTTTCTGAGATTTAGATGAAATCAGGGTTGTCTTGCCTTCAACTGACAGGGTTTGATTTCTGGCACCTCATAAGGTCCCCAAACATTACCAGGAATGATTCCTGACTACAGAACAAAATGTAAGCTTTACATTTACTTGAATAGGGACTCCCTTACCAAGCAAAAAAAGAAAACAAGTCATAATTTTAGTCCATGAGGAGCGTAGAGCATTGTGAAATCAATTAACTTAACATTTAGTGGTCACATTAGATATTTAATAATATATTATATCTTTAATTATAAATTAGGCATAAGTAAATATAATCATGTTCAAAGATAAAATAAATTCATTACAGAAAATAAGGATTACCTTTCTCTATATATAAATTTAATAAATCATATAATTAACTGAACCTTGGACATGTCCCCGAAACAGTGAGCATATAGATTCAAATGAAAGTTTTATGTTTTGTACCAGATTAGAGGGTTAGATTGAATATATAGTTCAGTGTGAAGAGCTGTCGATAACACTAGGTCACATAAATAAGTATTACCAGGGAATTGAAGTGTAATAAAAAGATGACTATATTTTAAAATTAGGTGAGATTAAATGAGCCCAAGAGGAATTTATTTGTGGTAAAGTATCTGGTGAAATTTGAGAAATATCAATGTTCTAGTAGGCAAAGCATGAACACTGAATTACAAAGTAGGGCTCCAACACAATAGCAAATCTACAAAGTAGCTGACTAATAAGAGAATAGGATAAAAGCAGATGGAGCTCATTATTATTGTTAGATATTGGGTGGATTTGAAGAGAAACCTTTTCATTTATTTATAGAGACAACAGCTCTGACTAAAGACTGACAGATAAAAGAGGAATTTGAAAAGCGATTTTAAATTTTAACTTTTACCAAAGTTCTCGTCAACTGTTCATTTAATTGGCCTTTTGCTGTCCTGGCCTTTTGTTGTTGTTGTTTGTTTGTTTTTGGTTTTGGTTTTTGGGTCACACCCAGCAGCGCTCAGGGGATACTCCTGGCTCTATGCTCAGAAGTCGCTTCTGGCAGGCTTGAAGGACCATATGGGATGCCAGGGTTGGAACCACTGTCCTTATTGCATGCAAGGCAAATCCCTTACTTTCATGCTATCTCTCTGGCCCCTGTCCTGGCCTTTATACTTTTCAACTGAAATGTAATTTTGTTGAATTATAGCTATATCACTAAAAATAATCCAACCCATGAATTAGAAGAGTACAAGGAATTTGAAGACTGCAGGAAAGTCAATTGTCTGCAGAAATAACTTTTAGCAAATATTTGTTTATTACTAACCTTAACTCAGCTGAAAGAAACACAGAAATCCTTTGGCATTATAAATAGCTCCTTTATGGAGTTTTAGGAAAGAATTTATAGAGTGCTTCTGTCGCTATTTCTTTCTTTTTCTTTCTTTTATTTACCCCAATCCTTTTTGTCACTATTTCTATTTTTTCAAAGAATTGTTTTACATTTTCAGTAAATTTAAGGTAAAATAAGACCTACTAAAATAAAAGCCCTAGCACAAAAATATACAAGAAATTAATTTTGATAAGTACTGAAAATATAAATACAGACATGAAATTATAATAATGTATGTTTGGGGGGTCGGAGCGATAGCACAGGTGTAAGATCTTTGCCTTGCACATGGCCAACACAGGGCAGACCCCGCATTGAATCCCAGCATCCCATAGTCCCCTGAGCCTGCCAGAGGCGACTTCTGAGCACAGAGCCAGGAGTAACTCCCGAGCGTCGACAGGTGTGACCCCAAAACAACAACAACAAAATGCAGGTTTGTTTTCACTGCCTTAATGCACAAGAGTCAATAAAACCAAGTAAGAGATAGAGTGACAGGTACCATAAAAAAACTTTTATTGACAAGACAGCAGATTATAAAATGGTGGACTCAAAACAACTGTTGCTCCAGCTCAGTCACAAGAAAGGGATATATGGAAAGAGACTAGGAAAGAGCATTTTTAGAAAGGATAGATTATAAATTGGTGGGTGCCGAGATCAATCAATTCTCCCAAGGGCTGATCCTCTGAGACATTTCTGATATCACTGCAAATAAAAAGTTCAGATTAAAGTTTCTGCATTCATCCTTTAAAACAAGATAATATCTCACCATGTATGATCTCATGGAAAATCAATCATTTTGATTAATGGATAAAATATACATCTTAATCATATCTATTGAGTTTCTCATTATGGGACTGTATTCTAAATGATATACTATTCTAAAATGGTGATTATTTAAATTAGTATCACCTCTTTTTCCTATTATACAGGTCTTTCCATGAATACTTTTGTATGTTTTTCTTTATGTGCACATGATTTTACATATAAATCTATTGTTTTCAAATATACCCTGATTGACAATCTTACTTTTTTTTTTTTTTTAGTTTTTGGGCCACACCCGGCGGTGCTCAGGGGTTACTCCTGGCTGTCTGCTCAGAAATAGCTCCTGGCAGGCACGGGGGACCATATGGGACACCGGGATTTGAACCAACCACCTTTGGTCCTGGATCGGCTGCTTGCAAGGCAAACGCCGCTTCTCGCCGCTGTGCTATCTCTCCGGGCCCGACAATCTTACTTTTTAACAACATTTTAAATGGTTACTTAAACAATGGCCTACATTTTTGCCATGACCACCATTTTTATAGCTATATTCTCCCTTTTTTTAAAAAAAGGTGATCTATTATTATTTCTTGGATAACATAACTGAATAGTTCTAGTGTCTCTGTAATAAATACTGCATAAAGTAAGATTTTCCGCGTCAAAGAACAGGACAGGAGAAAAGGCGCTTGCCTTGCATGCAGCTGACTCCAGTTCAATCCCCAGGTCTACATAAGGTCCCTAGCATCAGCAGGACTGATCTCAGAATACAGGTTCAGAAATAAAACCTGACCAATACTGTTTTGCCTATCACCCTCCAATAAGGTTTTAAATTAATGGATGACCTCTCATTTCTCAACACAATAATTTATAGTACATGTGACATTATCAAAGTTGATATTAGATTAGTTTTGTATAATCTTTTAAATATAAAGTCAGAAAATGTGATACTTGATTTTAAAAAATAAGCTTTGTTGTTTAGAAATTTTATATTTTAGAAAAGTTAAGAAGCTAATCAAGCTGCCACGTTTATCAAATCATCTTTCACTTATTAATCTCTGATGTTGGAAATGCAAGTTTATTATAATTAAATGAACTATATATATGTCTTCTTAATTATAGTTAATTAATAAACATTTTTAATATTTGGTATTTTTTTCTGCTCTGAAATTCTACCTATAATAGGTACAAGTTACAAACCCATTTGTTACTGTGCTTCCTTAGATACCCCTCAAGTTTGATGTTTCTCAGATTTTATTTTTGATGGCCTTAACAATTTCTGTAGTATTAGTCAAACCACTGAAATTAATTTATTATTTTTTTATAACTGGAGCATGATCGTAAATTCGGGAGGAAGACTGCAGGATTAGTATGGGATTTTCATCACATAATGTCAATGATACCCATTATTGTTGTAAACTATGATGAATTATATATTGAATATCTTGAATGATTTTGACTTTGATTAATTGAGGGAACACTATATTCTTCTCTAAAAATTACTTATTCCTCTTTCTACACTCACTTTTGGGGAAAAAAACAGTTATGCCCAATTCACAATGTAGGAACAACACTACTCTCCTCTTTATTAAAAGTATATAGGTGGTAAAAAAATTTAAATAAATTTATTTTTATTTACCTATATTTATATTATATAGTTTTATATATTTATTAAAAGTATTTACATAAATATTTTAGATATTAGGCATAGAATATTCATATCCTACTTTTATAATTTCTATGTACTTTATTTTTATGAATTTGGAATTCATTTTTTTTTTTTTTTTTTTTGGTTTTTGGGCCACACCCGTTTGACGCTCAGGGGTTACTCCTGGCTATGTGCTCAGAAATTGCCCCTGGCTTGGGGGGACCATATGGGATGCCGGGGGATCGAACCGCGGTCCTTCCTTGGCTAGCGCTTGCAAGGCAGACACCTTACCTCCAGCGCCACCTACCCGGCCCCGGAATTCATTTTTTTACTTTGGGTTATAGTCTAATTTATTTTTGTTCCTCAGCTTGTTCCAACATTAGCCAGTAGAGGTTCTTTTAGATGTAGTTCTTGTACATCTTTTAATTATTCACATTTTTTCTTTTATTCTGAGCATTCTAGGCTCATTTGCATATTTCTACTCTGATGTTAGAATGAGCCATATCTCTTAAGAGTTCTATTTCTTTTAATTGTAGATTATTCTGTAACTCAAAAATTGGGTACAGTGTGGATATAACCTGTTTCATACAACTATTATAAAGCTAATATTGGAAAATCATCTCATGTTTTCTCATGTAACTATAAAATATATTCAAATTTCTGAAGAATAGGGTAATTGTTATTTCTCTCTCTTTTTTTTATAACATTGTGTTTTGCCAAGTATTACTTCTTCATAAGACAGTTTTTTTGTGGGTGGGCCAAAAAAAAAAAAAAAAAGACAGTTTTTCAGGCATTAAGTGTTCAAGCACTCTTCAAGTGTCTCCAATCTCCCAGCCACTACCAAGATCTGCCTTTGTGCCTATCTGAGTTTACCACAGAAATATCAGTCTGGACCTGGCTACCTAAAAAGTATTGGAGGCCATTATTTTCCTTTGGAGCTTGGTAGAGAAGCTGGGTTGTTTTTCTGCCAAGAAAATGGCCATGGTGGGCAGGGGCTGCTCTCGTTTCCTATTTGTATAGATAACTCCATCTATTTGCATGTCTATTGTGAATTTCTGCCTCCATTATACTCAGATCTAGATATGAGGCATAGTAGAGAATAATAATATCCCTTTGGTCATTAATAGCTGAACTCTAGAATAATCTAGTTGTCCTTTAATAGACAATTTTTATACAACACAGCAACTATTAAAAACTGTTAATAAGTCTAGAGTTATATATGAAGATGTGGAAGAATGACCAAAAATATTGCCAAGTCTAAAAGGAAAGTTTCTTAATGTTTTGTATATCATTAAAGCTGTAGAAAAGATAAAAGCTATTATAAAAAATGTATTTTATGCACAAATACCTTGAAACTTTTTAGAGGACTATATAATCTATACAATGACTATTTTTTATTATAATAATAATTTTTATTTTGACCAAAGTGGATTACATATCTTTCAAAGTAATTTTTTATTTACATATTGACATTGAATCAGGTTTTATGGCCCTGAGTTTGAATAGATATATCTGTATGTAGGATTTTATTTTTTTTATTTTTTTCATTTAATAGTAATAATATTCTATTTTGAAGATTAAAATATAAATAAATAATTAGTAGCATCTAATATGATATTTTCAATATATTTAATAAAAATTGTATAAAGATATATAAACATGAAATTTTATAAGATAGTTTAATTAAGGTCAATACTGCTTGGATATAGTTTATTACTATTCATTGTACATAATATTATTATACAAGAATTTTATTCTGTATATGCTTTTTCTTTTCTTCACTTTCTAGCATCATTAACCTCTTCCAAACTAAAACCAAAGCAGAATAAATTACTAAAACAAAATATTTCCATATATTTTGCATATCTTCTTAATTAGCAAATGTAATTTTCAAATTTTAGTTTGCACTAAAAATAAAAACTTAACTCTGGCACTATGCCCAGTATTATCCCTATGTAAAATCTTGGTCATTTCACTTTCCAAAATGACCTTTTAAAACTACTACCCTCTAATTTTATTAACCCCCATCCCCATCTCCAATGTTTACATTTATTTCCTTACTTAAGTTCATAATTTTATATGACACCTCTTCTTTGCCTTTATCTGAGACCTACCATTGAGTTCTGCTATATGCATTCTGGATTACCTCTTTTTAGCTAGTTTCATTTTGACAACCAATTAGAACGATCTGTTAATCAAACCAGACTCCAAATCATGAACAGCATTACCATTCACTATCCTTTCACATTATACTTTCTTTATTCTCCTTAAATAAATGAAAATTCAATTTCCTCCATCATAATCATTCCTCAAACATTTTCATATTCATTCATTACACTTAAAGAAACCTCTCCATTCCTTTGTAATTATCTGTCATAACTTTGAACCTAGTTTTATCTGAGTCTCTCTTACTTCAAGCTTGCACCTAGGACATGAAGCAACATACCAGCTTAAATCTAAAGCAAACATTTTGTTGATTCCCTGTTGTCAAAACCTAGATATTATATTTATACTGGACCATCAACTGCTCACCTTTCTTGAACTTTGATTTTTTAACTTTCTTTTCATTTCCTCATTTTCCAGCTTTTGTTATTTAGAAATGTCTTGCTTTTATCATTGATTTTCCTTCCATCTTTATATCTATTTTGTAAACCTATTTCTGAGACTATTTCTCTCTCACATTCTCCCCCAAGACTTTACTCAAATGTCATTTCTCAATGATGTTTTCTAAAACTGTCCCATTTAAAATCATGGCACTATCCAAATCTTATTATTTCTGTGCTCTACTATTAGACCTTTTTTTTTATATCTCTTGTTTTCTGTTTCTTTTCTCTCTCATTGTCTTTATTTCCTTTACTGCAAATATTATTTTAGAGACAATCGATGTAGAGAGAAATTCTAAATATTTATCTCCAACTTACTTTTGAATTAAAAATTTAAGTGTATAGCTGCTTATTTAACATATTGGCTTGAATTTGTATTATGTGTATTATATTTAACATTTTCTAAAATAATTTTTTACTGTTCCTTTACTTGACCGTAATGCAGTCTAGCTTTCCATACCTTACTGGTGAAGGAGATAATTTTTCTCTCCTTGGTCGGTAATGATAAAATACATTAGGTAAATTATTTTTAATATATAGTCTATTGCTAACTTATGAAAAATTCTTAGTTTTATTTCCAGAATATATTTAGAATCTGATTACATCCTGCTATATCATATTGCCACTGTGCTGTTCCAATTTTTCATTAAGTTTCTTTTGAATTTCTGTCTTAGTTTTTAAATTGTACTTTATTATTCTGCTGCTTTGTCTTACATCCCATCCTCAAAAGAGCAGAGAGAAGATTTTGCCACATTTTTGTCAAAAATTCAAAACAATGTCCAATCTCTTAAAGTAAAAAAGTCATAAAATTTGTTTTTTAAAGGTAATATCTTTAAGCACCATGATTACAGACATATTTGTATAGTAGTTGGGTTTCAGTCATAAAAAGAACACTTCCTGGGGCCGGTGGTGAGGTGGTGCTAGAGGTAAGGTGTCTGCCTTGCAAGCGCTAGCCAAGGAAGAACCGCGGTTCAATCCCCCGTCATCCCATTTGGTCCCCCCAAGCCAGGGGCAATTTCTGAGAGCTTAGCCAGGAGTGTGGCCCCAAAAATCCAAAAAAAAAGAACACTTCCCTTTACCAGTACAACATTCCCACCACCAATGTCTCCCATCTTCCTCCTTCCCCTGCCTGTATTTGAGACAGGCGTTCTATTTCTCTCACTCACTACCATTGACATGATATTGTAGTTATCTCTCTAATTGCACACACTCCAATCTTTGTGGTAAGCTTTATATGTCGGCCAGTCCTTCCAGCCCTTATCTCTATTGTCTCTAAGTATTATTACAATAATGTCTTTTATTTTTATTAAATCTGACAGATGAGTGAGACTATTCTGTATCTCTCTCTACTTATTTCATTCAGCATAATAGTTACCATGTCTACTCATGTATAGGAACATTTCATGACTTCATTTTTCTAACAGGTGCATAGTATTTCATAGATTGTGTAGATGTACCACAGTTTCTTTAGCCACTCATCTGTCATTTGGGTTGTTTCCATATTCTGGCTATTGTAAATAGTGCTGCAATGAATATAGGTGTGTAGAAGGCATTTTGTATCGTGTTTTTGTGTTCCTAGGGTATATCTCTAGCTGTGGTATAGCTGGATCATATGGGAGCTCAATATCCAGTTATTTGAGAAATCTCCATATTGTTTTTCATAAGGGCTGGACTAGACGGTATTCCCACTGACAGTGAATGAGAGTTCCTTTTCCCCACATACCCGCCAGCGCTGATCTTGTTTTTTAGGGATGTGTGCCAATCTCTGTGGTGTGATATGGTACATGATTGTTGCATCTTCCTGATAATTAGTGATATGGAGCATTTTTTCATGTGCCTTTTGGCCATTTTTATTTCTTCTTTGAGAAAGTGTCTATCCATTTCTTCTCCCCCAAAAGTCATAAAATTTCTAATAAGATTAAATCTAAGTTGATCTTTTCAAGCTTTCTCATTTCCTATTTTCTTACTCTTTACAGTAATATTTGATTTACTCAATTTTTCAGCTTCTGAAATATTCTATAAAAACACATCTTAAGATATATTTCTTCTTATTTAGAAGGCTTTTAGTTTATATTTTTGATAACTATTTCTCTCTCACAGTCTTCCCAAGACTTTACTCAAATGTCATTTCTCAATAATGTTCTCTGCAACTGTCCCCTTTAAAATCATGACACAACCCCTATTTTATTCTTCTAATCTCCATGCTCTATTGTTAGACCTTTTCTTTCTATCTTTTGTCTTCTTTTTTCTCTCTTCATTGTCTTTATTTCCTTATTATAAATATTATTTTTTTCATCATACTGCATACTGTATAATTTTCATCTTTACTACAAAGTTCCAAGTGGTCAGATTACTGTTTGTACTGTGAAATATCACTAGTGCTTAGAAAGACTTTTGGCATATAACACAAATTAAGAAGATATTTATTAGTTGAGTATAACTCCAAAACAACTCAGAATATGATTTCTTTACAAATTCTCAAGGGCACTTCTATTGGACTGAATCACTAGTACAGCTAATTGAGAATATTTTGCCTGAGTTTTCCCTCAAGGAGGAAATTATTGATACTCTAAACCTCATGTAATAGAAGTAAATTCATCTTTAATATTGGTTAATGGCCTAATTTCAATTTACATAATTTAACTGTTTGTTTAATTCTTAATTATTTCTTCTCTGCTTATCATGTTCCAGAATATGAGCTCCCCAAAGTTAGGAAGGTGTTATTCATGATGCTTATGCACATAAACCAGTAAATGGCATTTGAGAAGTATTTAAAACATGCTGCTTTAATATTGGAATGAAAATATACTGAAAAATTAATGTTAATCCAGGTGTGCTATGTTTACTGAGTTTCTACACGTAGATTCTTTTATTTCTTGCAATAGTTTTAAGAGATGATGTTTTCATTCATAATTGGAGGGAGAAAAATGGATGGTACCAAGACCAGACAGTTGTATGTCCATTTGGTGGAAATAAAAAATGATCAGACTTGAATACAAAATCCAGTCAATGACAACAGAAACAATACCCAATCTACATCAAGCTGTACATGGGGGAACAGTTGCACTAGCATTATGGGGGAGGGGTAGAGGAGGTGGGAAGTGGGATGCATGCTGGGAACTGGAGTGGAGGAAGGGCAATACTGGTGGTGAGAATGCCCCTCATTCATTATTACTATGTGCCTTAAATATTACTGTGAAATATTTGTAATTCACTTTGCCCAAAATAAAAAATAAGTCTTAATACAGGTGCCGGAGAGATAGCACAGTGGTAGGGAGCTTGCCTTGCATGCAGCCTATCCAGGACGAATGGTGATTCAAATACTGGCATCCCGTATGGTCCCCATGCCAGGAGTGATTTCTGAGTGCAGATCCAGGAGTAACTCTTGAGCACCGCCGGGTGTGACCCAAAAATGCATGAAAATAAAATATTATATTATATCAGTTGCTTCAATCTATCACACTGTGTTAGCTATGTTAATCTAACACATTGGCTTCTATAACAGATTTGATAAAACTAGTGTTCCTCATAACAACCTAATTGCATCTATTTTATTCTTCCTAAAAAACAAAAGGAAAAAAAATGGTGTTTGATCAAGGGCTGACTTCTTTATTATCCACTGTAGTAGTCACTATCTAATTCTCATGAAAATACCAGAGAAATTTTTATTACTTTCTTGTTCATAAATGACTGAAATAATGATATAATGCTAAACTTTTGGAAATTTATTTATTTAATTTATTTCTATATATTTCCAGTAACATTCTATTTATTTTATTGTTTATTCCAGCAAAAATATTTTGCTTTTTGAAAAATATTTAATAATTATTCTGCATTTCCACTAATTTAGGAAAATTGAACTATCTTTCAGTGCTTTTAATTACACAACTGTTAATGACTATTTAATAATATTTTTTCTCAAACTTGCTTTCTTTTTAATGATGAAGCATTGAGTTTACAGAGAATATTATCAATTTTAGCTGTGAAACATAGTGATTAAGTATTACACATATTGTAAAATAATTACAACTAAGTATATGATTATATGTATCATTCATAGTTACAATTTTTTCTTGTGATAAGAATTTTAGAGTTTTGTTCTTAGCAACTTTCAAATATATCATATTGTTGAAATGCTGTGCATTATCTAACCTTTGTAATTTTTATAAACAGAAATTTGTTTCTTTTTACTTACTTTACACATTTTTGTCACTCTTCTATCCATTGGCAAGAATCAATCTGTTTTCTAAACCTAGAGGTTTTATTATTTACTGTCATACTGTATGTAATTCAATTTCATTTCCAGACTTCTTTTATTAATAATACAGTATGGGGGCCAGAGCAGTGGTGCAAGAGGTAAGGTGTATGCCTTGCTGGCGCTAGCCTAGGACGGACCACGGTTTGATCCTCAGAGTTCCATATGGTCTCCCAAGCCAGGAGTGATTTCTGAGAGCATAGCCAGGAGTAAAACCTGAATGTCACCGGGTGTGACCCCCCCAGAGAAAAGAACAACAACAAGATAATACAGTATGTCTTTATCTGACACATTTCTTTTAACATACTACCACTCAAGTTCATTTGCACTTTCTATATTTTAATTTATATAAATTTGATAATATGCCATTATGGATTTATAGACACAGTTTTTAAAAAATATTTTATTGAAACCATTGTGATTTACAAAGTTCTTGATAGTCAGATTTCAGATATACAACATATCAGAGTCAATCTCACCCACCACCAGTGGAAAGTTCCCAAAGTGCAACCCATCCTACCACATCCTGCCCCTAGCCTGTCAATATAATAGGTTCATTTAAAGTTTTGATTGTTAAAGTTGGGTCTCATAATTTTATGTTGTTGAATTTGGCTTGGATATTTAGTTCTTTCCCTTTTTAATGCCACCAATGCACATGAGACCACTTGGTCCATGGTCTCCATCTTTTCATATTTGTGTTTCTCCTCTACTCAGTTACTATCCTTCTCACTATACTCTGGGTACAAGGGAATTAGTGACAACTCCTTTTAAACCATTGGATTTCTTCATGCAGTTATTCTAAATACCACATATAAATGATACCATTATGTATTTATTCTTTTGTTATAGCTTACTTAATTTAGCATAATATATTCCAGTTCAATCCATGTTGCAGAAAATTACATGAAAATTACATGATTGCACCATTCCTTTCTTCTATGTAGTATGTGTATATTACATGTATGTATACATGTATGTATATACATGTATATGCATATATGTGTATATACATGTATGTATATACATGTATATGTGTGTGTATATGTGTATATATATGATTCACTCTTCTGTTGTTGGACATGTAGATTGATTCCAACTCTTAGCCATTATTCGGAGTGCTACAAAGAATAGGAGTGTACATATCCTTTTGAGTGAATGTTTTTCAACATTTCTGCTAATATACAGCAGCATATATAATAAGTCACAATAGTGCTGTACCTATCTTTTTGGCTAAGTATAACATTTAGATTTGTGTAATAATAGTGATATTCATACAATGACAATTTTTCATTCATCCAGTTAACAGATTGTTTCTATTACTTTACCACTGTAAAAAATGTTGCAATGCACATGGAGATGCAGATATATTTTAAAGTAATTATTTGTTTTCTTTAGTTAAATATTCAGAAGCAGGATGACTATTTCATATTTTTCTAGCTTTAATGATTTAAAATTACATTATATTGTTCAAGCTTAAAATGTTGATTTGGTAGACATACTTTTCAAAATGATTGTTTCTGTAAAGTGAGCTTTTCTTTATAATGATAGAAGATATAAATGTTATTTCCTTTAAATTTAATATAAAACATTAAGAAAATAATTTTAAGTAAGATCACATTATGGCATTATGTATGTTTCAGATGTGTATCACTTGCATTAACATCATTATATTACATTAACTTAACCATTAAAAGTACATCTTCCACAGCACTATTGACACATTAACTTAATTTTTCCAATGTACATATATTCTTGTAGGCAGTAATTAGTTTTAGAGTTTAAAATATAAATTCTGTGTCTTTATACTTCATCAATTTCTGTGGTTTCTCTCTCTACTATATATACATATATATACATATATATATATATATATATATATATATATATATATATATATATATATATTTAAAATGTGTGAAGTTATATGCATTTGTATCCCCCCACTGGATTCATTAAACGTAATGATTTCTAAGATCACCTAGGCTGTTGTAATGACATCTTTTCAACTTTTATAGATGTTCTGTCATATTCCATAGGGAATAAAGATCACAATTTTTAAATTTACTTGGTTTAAGCAGCATGGTTACAAAATATCTCATGGTTTTCAATCATACAATGTACACCACCCTTCACCAGTGCATGTTTCCTGCACCAATGTCCCCAGTTTCTCTTCTACCCCACACCACTCCACCTGCCTTTCCCTTTCTCTCCCTGTCTCTCTTTTACTCCCTATTTTTTGACACAGGGATTTTCACTACTGTTAATGAAGGGGTATGTATCATGCATATCACTTTACCCATTTAAGAATCCCGTTTTTGTCCAGTTCCAACTTTCATTTTCATAATGAGGAGCACATTTTCTTTATTCAATAATAATTTGGTTTTTACATAAGCTTGTTTGCATATATTGACCATTGTAAATAATGCTGCAGTAACTCTTTGTGATGAGCTTCATATCAGGAGCCAGTCCTTCCAGCCCTCGTCTCTATTGTCTCTGGGCATTGTTATAATAATATTTTATTTCTCTTAAAACACATAGATGAGAGAGACAATTCTGTGTCTCTATATCGCCCTCTGAATTATTTCACTCAGCATAATAGATTACATATACATTCATATATAGGAAAATTTTATACTTCCTCTCTCCTGGTGGCTGCATAATATTCCATCGTGTATTTTATTGTGTACCATGGTTTCTTTAGCCATTCATCTGTTGAAGTGCATATTGGTTGTTTCCAGAGTCTGGCTATTGTACATAGCATTGCAAAGACTATAGGTGTGAGGAAGGTATTTTTGAATTGTATTATTGTGTTCCTAGGGTAGATCCCTAGGAGTGATATAGCTGGATCGCATGGGAGCTCAATTTCCAGTCTTTGGAGGAATCTCCATATTGTTCTCTATAAGGGCTGGACTAGATGATGTTCCCATCAGCAGTGAATGAGAGTTCCTTTCTGTCCACATCCCTGCCAGCACTGATTGTTGTCGTTCTTTGTAATGTGTGCCAGTCTATATGACTTGAGATGGTAGCTCATTGTTGTTTTGATTTGCATCTCCCTAATGATTAGTGATGTGGAGCATTTTTTCATGTGCCTTTCGACCATTTGTATTTCTTCTTTGAGAAATTGTTTATTTCTTCTCCCCATTTTTGATGGGGTTAGATTTTTTTCTTGTAAAGTTCTATCAGTACCTTGTACACATTAGTTTCTCCCATTCTTTGGAAGGCTTTTGTATTGTAGACATTATTTTCTTTGAGGTTCAGTTTCTCAGCTTTATATAGTCCCATTTGTTTATCTGTGTTTCCACTTGTTTAAAGAGTGTTGTTTCTTCCTTGAAGATGCCTTTAGTCTTAATGTATTTTATGTATGTGTTATTCTACATTCTTTATGGTGTCAGGTCTGATATCAAGGTCTTTAATCCATTTGGATTTGACCTTTATTCATGGTGTTATATATAAGTCTGAGTTCACATTTTTGCAAGTGGCTGACCAGTTGTGCCAACACCACTTGTTGAAGAGGCTTTCCTAGCTCCATTTTGCATTTATTGCCCTTTATCAAAAATTAATTGATTAGATTTCTTGGGAGCATTCTCTGAATACTCCAATGATCTGAGGGTCTGTATTTATTCCTATACAATGCTGTTTTAATGACTATAGCTTTGTAATACAATTTAAAATTTGGAAGAGTGATGTCTCCCATAACTCCCAAGGTTTTCTGAGTGTTTTTTTTTTGGTGTCTTTTTTTTGTGGGGGGGTCACACCCGGCAGTGCTCAAGGGGTACTCCTGGCTCTATGCTCAGAAATCACTCCTGGTAGACTCAGGGACCATATGGGATGCCGGGATTTGAACCACCATCCTTCTGCATGCAAGGCAAACACCCTACCTCCATGCTATCTCTCCAGCCCCTCTTCCTGAGTATTTATTGTTCCAAAAGAATTACAGGAGTGTTTGATCCACTTCCTTGAAGAATGTCATGGGTATTTTTAGAGGGATTGCATTAAATATGTACAATGCTTTGAGGAATCTTGCCATTTTAATGATGTTAATCTTCCCAATCCATGAGGAGGGTATGTGTCTTCATTTCCTTGTGTCCTTTTATTTCTTGAAGCAGTTTTGTAGTTTTCTTTGTATAGGTCCTTCACCTCTTTTTTTTGGGGGGGGGGTCACACCTGGCAGTGCTCAGAGGATAGTCCTGGCTTCATGGTCAGATATAACTCCTGGCAGGCTTGGGGGACCATATGGGACTCTGCGATTTGAACCAATGACCTTCTGCATGAAAGGCAAATGTCTTACCTCCATCCCATCTCTCCGGCCCCAGGTCCTTCACCTCGTTAGTTAAGTTGACTCCAATATATTTGAGTTTGTGTGACACTAATGTGAATGGGATTTTTAATGCCCATTTCTTCTTAATCATTATTGGCGTACAAGAAGGCCATTGATTTTTTAATGTAGTCTGCCACTTTGCTATATGAATTCATTGATTCTAGAAGTTTTTTGGTAGAGTCTTTAGGGTTTTCTAAAGATAGATGTATGTCATCTGCAAACAGTGAGAGCTTATTTTATTCCTTTCCTATGTGGATGCCCTTGATATCTTTTTCTTGCCTAATTGCTATAGCAACATCTCCCAGCACTATGTTGAATGGGAGTGGTGAGAAAAGGCAGCCTTGTATTGTACCAGATTTTAGAGAAAAGGCTTTTAGTTTATCTTGAATGAGAATATTATTTGCTTTGGCTTGTGGACATACTGCCATTTTCTTCCATTTCTCTTTTTAGAGCTAGTACATTTTGTTGTGTTTCATCCTCATTGGCCTATCAAGAGGTGACAGGTCAGAGTTGAGGTTTCCCACTATTATTTTGTTGCTATTGACATCTTCTTTCATATTTGTCATCAATTGTACTAAATATTTTGCTTCATTAGTTGTATATATGTTTAAGAATGTTATTTCATCCTGGTGTATATATTCTTTGATTAGTAAAAAAAATGCCCATCTTTGTCCCTTATAACTTTGCTGAGTCTATAGCTTGTGTCATCTGATATTAATATGGCCGCTCCAGCTTTTATAGGGGAGTTGTTTGCTTGAATGATTTTCCTCCAGCCTTTGACTTTGAATCATTGTTGTTCGGACTATTCTGATGTATTTATTGTAGGCAGCAAGGTGTTGGATTCAAATTTTGGTCTATTTTGCCATGCCGTGTCTCTTAACAGGTGCATCTAGTCCATTGACATTGAAAGAGATAATTGTCATGGGATTTAGTGTCAACTTTGTGTAGAAGTTTGGTGTGTCTATTGGTCTGTTTTGTCTTAAAGTAAACCTTTCAGTTTCTCTTTTAAGGCTGGTTTTGATTCAGTAAAGATTCTGAGCTGTTGTTTATCCATGAAGCTAGGAATACTTCGTTCAAACCTTAAAATGAGTCTGACTGGGTGCAGTATTCTAGACGAAGCATTCATTTTGTTGAATTTTGTCACAATATCTTACCACTGCCTTCTGGCCTCAAGGGTTTCTTGTGACAGGTCTGCTGTAACTCTTTTTTGTTTGTTTGTTTGTTTTTGTTTTTTGGGTCACAACCAGCAGCACTCAGGGGTTACTCCGAACTCTACACTCAGAAATCACTCCTGGCAGGCTGGGGGGACCATATGGGATGCCGGGATTTGAACTACTTTCCTTCTGCATGCAAGGCAAACGCCCCACCTCCATGCTATCTCTCCGGCCCCTCTGCTGTAACTCTTAAAGTGGCTCCTTTGAATGCAATTTCTCTTTTTCATCTTGCTGCTTTCAGTATTCTATCCCTATCTGTGGGATTCTTCATTGTGACTAGAATGTGTCTTAACGTGCTTTGCTTCAGGTCTCTTTTAGCTGGTCTTCTTTAGGTATGCAGGATTTGGTTGCATGCCATCTTCAGCTTTGGAAGTTTCTCTGTAATGTCCTTGACTGTTGATTCTTCCTGGGGATCATCTTCCTGGTTCTCTGGGACTCAAATTATTCTTATGTTGTTTCTGTTGAGTTTACAAAGACTTCTATTTTCATCTGTTCACATTCTTTAAGTAATTTTTTTATTGTCTATTCATTTGCTTTAAGGTTCTTTTCCAATCTCTTCTGCTGTATGGGGTTGTTTTGCATCTCATCTTACAGCTCACTGATTCTGTCCTCACTGCTTTTATTCTGTTGAAGAGGCGTTCTATTGAGGTTTTCATTTCATCTACCAAGTTTTTCAGTCTGTTATTTTATATTGGAGATGTTTGATTTTTATCTTTATAGTCTATTCAACTTGATCTATGATTTTTTTGAGTTCTATGTACATCCTCCATATTTCTACTCTAAACTTTTTATTTTAGGAGCTAACTAGGTGGTTGGTACTTTTGGGTCATCAGAGCTGCTATCTTCATTTTTTTCCCTGGACTTTCCAGTCCTTTCTTTTGTCTCTGAGAATCATTGCACAAATTCTTCATTCTCTATGCATGTTGTCGTGCATTGTTTCCCCACTGACACGCTTGTAGTGTGAATTTTACAAAGTGTTTGGAGAGAGCTTAGGATGTGTGCTACCGCCATATTTTGCTTTGAGGCTGCACTCCTCTGGTTCCAATCTTCGTGGGTGCAGTCCACCTACCTTGTGCAGAACCTTGAAGAAATTCTGTCCATTGGGGCCTTTCTTGGCTTGTACTGGGTCCTGAAAAGACTATGTCTTCTGGGGTCTTTCTTGCTATCTCATGCAGAAAAGCAGAAAACCAGGCAGGGAGCAAAGCAGGAAACCTTTTATATCTTCTTAATAAATTGATCCGTTTTATTATTAATGACCATTGTGTCTTTTGTTAAAGTTTGGATTTAAATTTTGTAGCATATTTCTTTATCTATACTATTTTTTTATTTCCACTTCCATGGAATATTTTCCCCATCACATCGTCTAGAATGTTTTTAGTCAATAAGAATTTCTGTATGCAGCATATAATTATTTACATTTTATCTTGCTTAATTGTTTTCTTCTAGTCATACTCTGCCTTATGACTGGAGAATTCTGTCAATTTGTGTTTAATTATTGATGGGTACAACATATTACTTAAATATAATTATTTTGGCTCTTTTGTAATTAATTTCTTGTTACTTTTCTCCTCTCTTGCTGCCTTGTTTTATGAGTGGAAGATTGTTTTATGGAGTTAATATATGATTTAATATGCTTTTGATCTTTAGAATCTACAAGTTTTTGCTTAGCTTTTCTTTAAGACTCATACAAGTACCATAATATTACAGCTTCAGTTTATAGCAATTAACTGAAAACATACAAAATCCAACTCTTTTATCCTTATCTTTTATGTTTTTATTGTTACAATACACCTATTATACTGTGAAATTATTAACAAATTGTGGTATTAATATCATTTTAAAACCCTTATTGTCTAATCATTATACTATAGTTAAACAACACACCACTTTATTATAGTATTTATCATAGACTTATATTTACCAGTATGTTGGTGTTCTTATGTGTTCATGCACATTATTTTAATTTTAAGAACTCTCAATATCTGTTTAACACATATTTAGTTGTACAGAATTTACTTATATTTTTGTTTAGGAATTTTTTCCAGGGTATTTTGCATATGGTGCTAGATTTGATCATTTCTATAGAGACATTTTTATTCTTATATGCATGATCAATATTTGTTTTTAAATGGGGGCTTAGGGTTTGGTAGATATAAGGAGTTAATAATTATAAATAACTCAGTAAAATCTCCTAAAGATCATTCTTTGCACATTTTTTCCTAAATCTTAACTTAGAAATTTGTCATTGTTAAAAACCTAATGTTTTAATTACTTAATTTAAGGGATGTTTTGTCTATAATAAGTAAAACAACTGTATATTAAAGATCTGAGTCTTCCTGATAACATACTGAAATGTTTTTCACTGAATATGTTTTTGCCTCACAATGATGACAAGGATTTAGTAAATACTTTTTATTTACTCTATTTAAAAAAAGGCATCACGGGGCCGGGAAGGTGGCGCTAGAGGTAAGGTGTCTGCCTTACAAGCGCAAGCCAAGGAACGGACCGCGGTTTGATCCCCCGGCGTCCCATATGGTCCCCCCAAGCCAGGGGCGATTTCTGAGCACATAGCCAGGAGTAACCCCTGAGCGTCAAACGGGTGTGGCCCAAAAAACCAAAAAAAAAAAAAAAAAAAAAAAAGGCATCACATAGTGAAATAATTGACCACAATACATTGTTTCCAGATAAATGAGACAAACTTTATTAAAAAAAAAAGAAAGAGAAGAAAGTGAGACAAACTTTATTTAAAAAAAGAAAGAGAAGTTTAAAAATAGAAAGAAAAAAGAAAAAGTACAATAGCAAGCACATTTGTGAAGATTATTGTATCTCTAGTAAAGTCATTAACACAAGGGCTGAAGGTTTTGTATGCTGTTGTGATTAGATGTCCATTCTGTTTAATTGGTTTGTTCCTATAGGGGATGGCAACAACAAAAAAGAATAAAGTTGTCCAGAAATTCAAAGCACAATTATTGATACTGAAGCTTATAGGAACATGCTCTCAGCTTCCAGGCTTCCCAGAAGAAGGAAGAAATGGGTGGGAGGTCCAGAAAGCCCTGGTATCAACCAAAAAAATACCAGCATACCTAAAAGTTGACCAGATTGGTGTTCCAAATATAATGGTAGAGGGATGATGATGCAAGGCATTGGGAAAAATGGTGGTTTTGGGTAATGGAGGCAGATGTGGCTTTGGCATGGTAGGAGCTTGCCCCCCCCCACCCCATCCTCTTGAAATGGCCTGCTTCCTGCTGCTTGGCTAGTATACCCATTATCTTTCATAACTTGTTTTACATCTCTTTCAAGAAAACAGGAGAAAATAAGTAAATTGAGTAAATTTGAATAAATTGAGTAAGTTTCTAGAGCTGGTCCATTTTGAACATGGTGACTGTTTATGGGTGTAGTTATAGTTATCAGGCTTCTAAGAAGAAAAAAGAACTGAGGGAAAGTTCCTTCACTGGCTCCATAAAACCCTGGTGATATCAGCTCAAATACCAGAATACCTAAAGTTTGGTCAGATAGGTGTCCCTGAAGGGAAAAGTAGAAGGGTAATGAGGCAGGGCCATTTGAAAAATGGTGATTCTGGTGAGGAATAAAACAGGTGTGTCTTCGGCCAAGATATTTTTTAAGCAATACAGTACATCAGATTACATAAGTGAAATTTTATTCTTATTAATTGTAATACAAAAGTTAATTCATTTGTAATATACTTTAAGCATATAATGCTCTTGTATGCAATGGCTTTCTTTTACTTTGATTGCATCCTACTGTGATTCTATATCTATATCATATCTATATCTATATCTATCTATCTATCAATATCTAATGTGAATAAAGCAAATAAAACAAATTTCATCTGTTTCAACATGTGATTTAGTATCCTAAGTAAAGTTAACCTTTTTTTTAATGGATTTGGCTTTTAGCAGATGTTTGACTATCATCTGAAACTTAGGAATTTAAAATCTCAATCAGGATACTATTTAAATTTTTTACTTTTTACAATTTAACTATGTCTTTTTTGGGGTGGGGGGCCACACCTGGCGATGCTCAGGGGGTACTCCTGGCTATCTGCTCAGAAATAGCTCCCTACAGTCATGGGGGACCATATGGGACGCCGGGATTCGAACCAACCACATTAGGTCCTGGTCGGCTGCTTGCAAGGCAAATGCCGCTGTGCTATCTCTCCAGCCCCTAAGTCTGTCTTAATTCAAGTAACTTGCTAAGTTTCACTATTAACTAATTTTTGACTAATATATATTTTAAGTTTTAAATTTATTAATAATTAATTCTTTTAAATATAGGTGTTCATATATTTTATTCATATGTTCTGTCTTAAAATATATTTTGTTTCTAATAACTTTGAAAAAGTTACATTTTTGTATTTGACTAGTATATTTTTTGCCTATATTTTATTTTTAGTTCTGGCAGTTTGTACCACTCTTCTTTTAAATAAACAGCATCTGTTCAACTTTTACTTTGTGATCTATTTTGGCACTTTTTCTGATTTAAACTGAATAAATCAACTCATACTTTATTATTATAAAATGTTGGCTTATTTAGCCTTTCTCCTGGTAAGTAGTTTTATGGTTTCTACTTCACTCTTTTACTCTTTTTTATATTTTTCATTTAGCAATATCAACAATATTATTTTCTTTATTTTTATCCAATTTATTTTTTTAATTTTTTGAAATGCAAATATTTCTTGTTTTTATTTAATAATTTTAAAATATATTGTCACCATCATAAATGACATATATCTACTAAGTATTCCTGAGTCAGATTAAAATATTATTTTTTCCTTCCTTGTAAAACTATTCCTCAGCTTTCTAAAAACATATATAATTTGGTATTCAGTACTAATTCAAAGAAAATTATTCATAGGCATATTATTGCTCTTTCAATGTTGAAAACAGTGATTCATGTGTTACAGCTCTATGATTGAAGGTTATTTTAAACTGTCTCATTTTCCACAATCTTCTATGGAACTGAATCATATTTTGAAATTATCTTTTGATGAAAAATACATTGATGACATATTTTCTTTGTTTTATAAGGGAACACTTCTTTAGTTTCCTACTATGGAATGACAGTTTCAACAATCATATCAATACCAAAAATAGCTTGTTCATTTATTCTTTGGCATTTAATATAAGAAAGATAGGATAAAGTATATGTGTGTTATTCTTCCTATTAGAAGATTATAATTTTCTCTACAATTACTCGAAGGTTTTGTTTGTCTTTTTGGGGTCACAGCAACAGATCTCAGGGCTAACTCCTGGGGATAGGGGCGCTTGAGAGCATATATGGTGTTGGAGAACAAACCCAGAGTGTCCATTGCAAGGCAAGCACACTACCTACTATACTATTGCTCCAGTGTATATTGAGGAATTGTGTATTTATAATTTTCTTTTTTATAGATTAATAAGATATGACATTAATATATTACTATATTTTAATTGGTTTACCTGTTATTTAATGGTACTTTCAATTTGAAAGATTCTTTGAAATAGAAATTTATTTATACATTATATTATATTATAAATAATTTTATGTACTTAGTTTCTTTTTTAAATTACAATCTTATTATACCTACCATTTGTATATTTTATATTTCTAGAATTAAAAATAATTCCCATATTTTTATTTCATTTTCTTTGACAAGTAGAAACATTTAGAGTTTATCTTCTAATGTCAACTTTAGTGTTCTACATTTCAAATCAGCCTTTTGCTATTTCTATTGAACTTCTTTTACCTTTAACTATTTTTAATCTTACCTTTTCAGTCCCTAATTGGATTCTCCTATTGTCAGCTTAACTTTTACTTTTATATTTTAAATATCCTTTTATCTTACTCAGAGAACACTTTAAAATAAAATGTCATTTTCTACTTCTTATAGTAATCCAGATTGATTACCTCAATTTGAATAATGATATTTTAAATTATTATTACTATTATTATTATTTAAAATTCATTGATTGGTTTACAATATGGAATTTCAAAGATTTTACTTTCACACAGTCCCAGAGCCATCCCACCACCAAAATATCCCTTTGTTCATTCTTCCAAACTCCCTCCTTTTTCTTCTATGATGTCATAGTTTTGTTGTGTTTTTTCAGTTAATTTGCTTATTTGTTAATTGACTTTCACTTCTTCATGTATTTCACTTAATCCATTTACATGATCCATTTATAGCCCCTCCCCCAAAAACATGTTGCTAAGGATTAAACATTGTGTTTAAGTATACATTGACACAACTTCTTTAACCAGTTATCTGTTGGTTGAGCCAATCACTTTGATCCAATGTTTATCTATATGTCTATTATAACCTTCTTAAAATAGTATAGATTGATCTAGTGTTTTTCTTTATTTCATCCAGTCATTCAGCTTTATTTTATTGAAGAGTTAAGACTATGTACATTTATGAAGATGATTGTTATATGTTACTTTTACTATTCTATTTTGGAGAGGTTTTATTATTTTATTTAAACAACATGAGAGACATAGTTGCTCATAATATATTTGTTTCTGCTCTTCCATAGTCTAACACCACTCCTACAACCAGTGTAAAATTTCCTCCACTATTGTTCCTAGATACTCACCTACCACTATACCTATTTCCTTGGCAAATACAAAATAAGATACCTTATCTTATTTGTTTACAATTAATTGGAAATGAAATTATGAAGAAAATACGTGAAAATTATATCTAGCAATGGGGTCATTAGTCATTGTCTGAATGTTTAGTAAAACTACTTGTTGCTAGTTGATCATTCTATTATTGATTTTGTTTTGAAAACTTATGTGGCTCTTATGCTACTTTGACATCTAATTTGATGTGCTCTTTCTAGGTGACAGAAATTTTAAAAAATTGCAACTATGAATGTGGCTGCTTGTCCCAGGAATTCCAAGTTTTTTGATAAGGCAACAGCTTTGTGATGTGGTTATGGCTGGAAATATGAAAAGTCTAGCAGGTGTAGGTGAAGGGTGAAGATTAAGTGTGCCCACTCTCCCTCTGACAAAATCCTGCTAACGTCAGCCCAAATACCAGCATGCCTGGAGTTTTGGTTGGTTAGGAATCTCTGTAGAAATCACTGGTAAAGCACTGAAGTGTGCCACTGGGGAAGCACTGATTCTGGGCTGTGGGTGCAGGTGCTGTAGCTTAGGCAGGGCATGAACTTGAGCCCGATATTTTTATGTTAGTGTCTCAGTTTTCAGCTTAAAGGACAGTGTACCCATAATTTTTCATGAGCTGGTTTACATTACTTTTAAGAATAAAATGACTTTGTGAAGCTGGCCCATGAGAGGACATGGCTGTGTGGCCTTTTTGTTATATTTTTTATTTTATTTGGGGGGTGGGGTGGGCCACACTAAGTGGTACTTAAGGTTTACTCCTAAATCTGCGCTCAGAAATCTCTCATGGCAGGCTTGGGGGACTATATGGGATGCCAGGGATCGAACCAAGATCAGTCCTGGATAGGCTAAATGCATGGTAAACACATACCTGCTATACTATCCAGGCCTTTGTTATATTTTTTATTTGATTATTTTCCATTTGTTTTTGTATATTTTTTTAGACTTTATGTTTCTTCATTTCTTCTAAATGTCTCTGATCCAAATTTTAGTTAACATGAGGGTTGTGCCAAATTTATATTTGAAAATGTCTATTTTGGGGCTGCTATAAATACATCATAATTTGACTATGCTCATATCATTTTGATACTTTATTATTCGAAATTGTAAAATACAACACTGTTCCTTTAGTTTCTACAACCATATCACTAATTTATCTGACACATCATTTGATGGTACTTATTTCCCATTTTCACATAGGAGAGTTAATTTTAACATTATTTGTAAGATCTCTGTTGATAGTATATTCTATTAACTTCTTTCAGCCTGAAAGTTTTATTTTATTTTATTTTTTTATTTAAACAACTTTATTACATACATGATTGTGTTTGGGTTTCAGTCATGTAAAGAACACCACCAATCACCAATGTCCCAAATCTCCCTCCTCTCCACCCAACCCCCGCCTGTACTCTAGACAGGCTTTCTATTTCCCTCGTACATTCTCTTTATTAGGATAGTTCAAAATGTAGTTATTTCTCTAACTAAACTCATTCCTGTTTGTGGTGAGCATCATGAGGTGAGCTGTAACTTCCAGCTCTTTTCTCTTTTGTGTCTGAAAGTTATTATTGCAATAATGCCTTTCATTTTTCTTAAAACCCATAGATGAGTGAGACCATTCTGCATCTTTCTCTCTCTCTCTGACTTATTTCACTCAACATAATAGAGTCCATGTACATCCATGTATAGGAAAATTTCATGACTTTGCCTCTCCTGACAGCTGCATAATGTACCACAGTTTCTTTAGCCATTCATCTGTTGAAGGGTATCTTGGCTGTTTCCAGAGTCTTGATATGGTAAATAGTGCTGCAATGAATATAGGTGTAAGGAATGGATTTTTGTATTGTATTTTTGTGTTCCTAGTCTATATTCCTAGGAGTGGTATAGCTGAGTTGTATGGGAGCTCGATTTCCAGTTTCTGGAGGAATCTCCATATTGCTTTCCATAAAGGTAGAACTAGACGGCATTCCCACCAGCAGTGGATAAGAGTTCCTTTCTCTCCACATCCCCGCCAACACTGCTTGTTCTCATTCTTTCTGATGTGTGCCAATCTCTGGGGAGGGCTTTTATTTTTTTTCAACATATATACAATCATTTTTTCAGGATAAAAATTGGTGCCTGTTAGCAATGCTCATAATTTATTCTATTCTCTCGTAATCTAGAAAATTTTTATGGAGAAGTCTTATAGAAACTTATAGAGGTTAATTTTTTTGTTTGTTTTGGGGCAGTACCAAGTGATGGACAGGTGCTGTCCTTGGATTAAAACTCAAGAATTCGATGTAGGTCATCATTTTGGACAATTACATATGTGAATTTTATTAAGTAAATCTATTAAATCTCAATTTTATCTTTAAATGTAGGGTTTTTTATTGGTGGCTCTCTTAATTTACTGAACATCTAAATTACATCTTTTCTTAAATTTTGAAACATTTTAGCTATTGTTCTCTGAATATAATATGATGTAAATAATGTAATTAATATGATATAATTAATATAATACAACTAGAATATAATCTCTGTTCCATTATTTTTATCTCTCTTCATCTCCTGGAATTTCTGTCACTTGATTTTACCTTTCTAATAGAATCTGATATTAATTATATATTTTTTCAATTTTCCTCAATCTCTTTTTCCACTTGAGTCATTTCTGTCACTTTACCTTTAGTTTTTGTGTTCTCTTTTTCTCTCATAGTGAGTCTAGTTATGCTTTCAAACATATATTAAGTTTTATTCAATTGCATTTTATATATGACAAATTTGGCTGTAAAATTTAGTATCATTTTTATTTTTCTGTAACACCATAGTTTACCAAGTTGTTTGTAATACAGTTATTTCAGGCATTAAATGTTCAAACACCAATCCCACTAACAGTGTGACCTCTTCACTAGTGTCCCTCCACCCACCACCATAGTCTGCCTCTGTGAAGGCACAATTGTACATTATATTGTTTGTTACAACACAAAGGCAAATGGAATTTTAAAACTTAAACAAGGATTAATTTGATTTTTGTTGTTGTTGTTTTTGGGCCACACCCAGCACACTCAGGGGTTACTCCTGGCTGGCTCTGCATTCAGAAATAGTTCCTGGCACGCTCCAGGAACCATATAGGATAGGATGTCAGGAACAGAAGAACCTGGTCTGGTTCCAGGTTGGCCGTGTGCAAGGCAAACGTGCTACTGCTGTGCTATCTACCCAGCCCAACATTATTTCTATTTGAAATAATCATTTTACCCTATTTGGTGTTACAAAAGTCAGTGTTTAGAGATTTACAGGGCTGTGGTTGGTACTAGTTGAGTCTTTGTGTTGTTTAGGTTCGCTGAACTTGTTAGACTATTAGGTATCTTTTCCATCAGATTTTCTGTGAAACTACTAGGCTAGCACTACTATAAAGTATTGAGGTTTCTAGGATCTAGAAGCCTAAAACAAATTTGGTGGCTTGGACGTTTGATAAAAATTAAGTCGCAGAGCTTAGCTGTTTCTATTGGAGGGTGGAAGAAGTGGTGTTTGTTTGCTGTAGTTCATGCAGAAAGGATAATCTCCTCTCGCCTTCACTTTCTGAGAATGCCACAATGGTATCAGCTTATATGGGAATCAGACTAATTGGGAGGTATCATGGTCATTATTTTCTATAGGAGCTTAGTGGAAGAGCCGGGTCATTTTTCTGCTGGGAAGAATATATTTATTTTTCAGTGAAAAATTTTTGTGCTCTTATAATTATTGATTTATATATGACACTTGTTTATCTGTTTACTTAAGATTATATAAAATTTTCATAATCTTATCTGCTAAAATATACATAAACTAACATTTTTAAATAATTATTTTATAATTTATATTAAAATATTAATATCCCAGTTTGTGTATATGATTTCATTCTACATAAAAAAGTTAGGTAAAAACTTGGTCTCAGATTAGAAAAAAGGCTATTAGATTTTAAAAGAATATTAAAGAAATTAATTGTAGAAAATAACTAAATCTGAGCATACACATAAAAATTTCTCAAAGGAGAAATCAGTAAATAGGTCATATTTAATATTGGATAAAAATAATTAAATTACATAATAAACTTAGTCAAAAAATTGAAGAGGTACTGGTTAATGATAGTGGAAAGCAGACATTATGGTGGATGGGATATTGCTGAGATGTTTTATGTATGAGACCCTAGAAATGACAATTTTATTATTTTTCTAATGGAGTCTAATGTTTCTTATACGTTTTATCTAGTTATTTGTTGCTCATCCATTCGCTTTGATCCATTTTTATTTGACAAGACATTCAAATTAAATTATACCTGTATCTAGTATTTTCAATCCATCCATCCAGTGTCATTTTTATATCATACATCTGACTAAGCATTAGTATCTTTGATATGTAAAATACTCACAATGCTGAACTAACTAAAAATGAATAGGCCCTTCAAAAAAATGGAAAGGGGATCTCTGAATAGAAGTTTCCAAAAAGATATATGGATGGCCAATAGGCACATACAGAAGCGCTCAGCACATAAATGAAGTATAAATCAAAGTGACTATACAACAGAGACATTGTTGGTCTTCATAAAGACCATAAAGACTCTGTTTCTCAGAGTATTGCTGTGGACATGGTGAAAGAGTATTCACCATATCTTGTTCACTTGTTGATAGGACAATGTTGTCTATGAAAAACATGATAA
Source organism: Suncus etruscus (assembly GCF_024139225.1). NCBI lineage: Eukaryota > Metazoa > Chordata > Mammalia > Eulipotyphla > Soricidae > Suncus > Suncus etruscus. The sequence continues at coordinate 82,934,692 of NC_064852.1, forward strand.
AATTTCTCAAAATAATAAAGTACAGAACTTCCACATGACCAGCAATTCCACTCCTTAGCATACATACCAAGAGCACAGAATATTAACTCAAACGGTTTAGAGTTTACTCCCGGCTCTGCACTAATATATTATTTTATACTTTTAGGAACAACAAAAGTAAAAATTAGAGACTGTCAATTAAAGTATCTGAGTTTTAGTCTTACATATTATTCACTTACTGTGATCTGTGACATAAACTAATGATATTCAGTTTCTTTATTTGAAATATTTTAATCTCTTCATCTGCCTCCTTTTACTATAGTGATATTTTAAAAATATGTGTGTAGGTCTGGAGTGATAGCACAGTGGTAGGATGTTTGCCTTGCACAAGGTTGACCTGGACAGACCCGGGTTTGGTTCCGGACATCCTATATGGTCTCGTGAGCCTGCCAGGAGCAATTTCTGAGTACAGAGCCAGGAATAACTCCTGAGTGCCTCTAGGTGTGCCCCCACATTTTTTAAATTTAAAAATATATGTAAAAAGTTAAATATATATATGAGAACCTGTGAGTGCTGCCTGTGTGTGTTTGTCTCCTGTCCTGTCTCCTAAACATCTTGGGAGTGGGCCGAAAAGGACCCAGAAAATTTGCTCTCCCAGAGACTCATTCAAGGGGCCAGAGTGCCAAGGAACTGCTTCCTAAAGTAAAAACTGGCTATAAGCAGTACTTCACAGAAGCCAGGTCCCCTGTTTGTGGCATCAGGCTGGGAAAATCTACGCTGGCTCACTGGGGCCCAACTGTGAGAACCTGTGAGTGCTGCTTGTGTGTCTTTGTCTCCTGTCCTGTCTCCTAAACGTCTTGGGAGTGGGCCGAAAAAGACCCAGAAAATTCGCTTTCCCAGAGGCTCCAGAAGAGCACTTTGATCCGCTTCGCTATGTGGCCCTACATTCTTTCTAAGGAAAGAACGCCACTGCTACAAGAAGAAAAAATCACACTAAGAATTGAACTGGATCACTGAAGCCCAGCATTTTTCCCTGGACTGTCTTCTCTGTTGCGTGTTTGGGCCTAAGATTTTATCTTGCCCAAGGATTCTTCCACAGAGGGCTACCCTTCCTTGGAGGCAAGTCAACCCATCCAGAAAGGGTGGAGCCAGAGGAGCATGGCCTTGCACATCATTTAACGAATGAATACCACTAAAACACGTAAAAAAAAAAAAAAAACACAATACAAGTGTGACAATGGGGAAACAATGCAGGCCAGCATCAGACATAGAGAATGAAGATGACAACTATGATGACCAGAAAATGACCAACCAACTAATCAATCTCTCAAATAAGGAGTTTAGACAAGAAATATGGAAGATGGGGCCAGAGAGATAGCATGGAGGTAAGGCGTTTCCCTTTTATGCAGGAGGTCATCAGTTCAAATCCCAGCATTCCATATGGTCCCCCGAGTCTGCCAGGAGCAATTTCTGAGCCTGGAGCCGGGAATAACCTCTGAGCATTGCCGGGTGTGACCCCAAAACCATACAAACACAGAAACACACACACACACACACACACACAAGAAATATGGAAGATGCTCAAAGAACTCAAAGAAACCATGGATCAAGTTGAACAGAATACTAATAAGAACCAAGAAAATATGAAGACAGAAATAACAAAACTCCAAACTGAAATAACAGGTCAAATAACAGGCCTGAAAACCTCAGTAAAACAATTGAATGACAAAATAGATGAGTTCTCCACCAGGCTAACAGAAGCTGAGAATAGAATTGGTGCTGTGGAAGATGAGATAAATAACAACTCCATATAGCGGGAGAGAATGGAAAAAATACTTAAAGCAAATGAACAAACAGTGGAAAAATTAGTCAAAGAATGGTAACAGATGAAAATAGAAGTCTATAATAAGCTCAACAGAACAACTTAAGAATTGTTGGAGTCCCAGAGACCCAGGAAGAAAATTTCCAGGAAGAATCAATAGTTAAGAACATCATCAAAGAGAAACTTCCAGAGCTAAAGAATATATGCGATCAAATCCTGCATGCCCGAAGAGTACCAACCAAAAGAGATCCCAGAAAAAAAAAACCCAAGACACATCCTAGTCACAATGATGAATCCCACAGATAGAGACATAATTCTGAAAGCAGAAAGGTCAAAAACGGAAATTACATTCAACGGAACATCCTTGAAATTTACAGCAGACCTGGCACCAGAAACACTCAAGGCCAGAAAGCAGTGGTGGGACATAGTGACAAAACTCAATGAAATAAATGCTTCACCTAAAATACTGTACCCAGCAAAACTCACTTTCAGGTTTGACAGAAAAATACATGGTTCCATAGACAAGCAACAGCTCAGAAACTTTAAAGTCTCAAAACCAGTCTTATGAGAAAAACTGAAAGACCTAATTTAAGACAAGACTGACCAAAAGACACACCATGGCTAAAGAAACTGTGGTACATATACACAATGGAATATTATGCAGCTGTCAGGAGATATAAAGTCATGAAATTTTCCTATACATGGATGTACACGGAATCTATTATGCTGAGTGAAATAAGTCACAGAGAGAGAAAAAAATGCAGAATGATCTCACTCATCTATGTGTTTTAAGAAAAATGAAAGACATTCTTGCAATAATAATTTTCAGACACAAAGAGAAAAGAGCTGGAAGTTCCAGCTCACCTCATGAAGCTCACCACAAACAGGGATGAGTTTAGTTAGAGAAATAACTACATTTTGAGCTGTCCTAATAATAACAATGTATGAGGGAAATGGAAAGCCTGTCTAGAGTACAGGCAGGGGTTGGGTGGGGAGGAGGGAGATTTGGGACATTGGTGATGGGTATGTTGCACTGGTGATGGGTAGTGTTCTTTACATGACTGAAACCCAAATACAATCATGTATGTAATCAAGGTGTTTAAATAAAATATATTTAAAAAGTTAAATATATAGATTTATGGCTATAATTATTATTAAAAATATTATTGTTGATAACAAAACAACACAACTTCTTGCCATATGGGACTAAAGGAATACTATAAAGTATAAGAGGCTAAACAAGAGAGTACAAAATAGAGTGTATTAATCCCAGCTTATTTAGCTCTGGTTTTATTTAGTCTCACAAAATTACTGGAAAACAGGAAGTAGAAGAAAGTCAGTCAAGCAGAAATTTATTTTTAGTTAAGCATAATTTGCATAAAATAAGATACATGTTAACATAAGCTTTGGCACAAAAAAAGAAGGAAAAAATTGTATCACATAACCACAACCCCAATCAAACTGCAAAACAACTAAGTCTCACTAGATCCTTTTTACAGTCCTCATCTCCCTAACACCACCACCAATGTGTTTGTTTCTGTCATCATAGATTAGTTCAGCCTACTCAAAAACAGTGCAGAAATAAAATCATGTGGTAATACTATTGTCTTATTTTTTATTTACTCAAAACATTTTATTTATATTTCTATATAAAATTATTTTCAATATTTTATTGTTGAGTAATACTCCAATGAATATATTTTCATTCACATGTTAATGACCTTTGAGTTGTTTCTGGTTTAAGTTATTATGAAAAAGACAGCTGTGAACATTCTTGAATAGGTCTTTTCTTTGATGTATATTTTTACCTCTGTTGAGTCAGCGGATGAGACCAAAAGAAAAATTCAAAGATATGGTACTTTCAAAATATATATTTTAATTATAATAACATAGAAAATAAAATAGCAAAATATTCAGCACAAAGAGCCTAAGCAAAGTAAAATTATATGGCTATATTAAAATCAAGCAAAGTGGACTTTACCACAAATAAAAATGATAATTTTATAGGAATAGCAGAGTTAAAGTGTAACATATTTTGCAGTGTGTATGACATTTATAGAATTCCAAAATCAAAGAAAACATTGACATGACTGAAGTGAAAATTGAACATATGTTTAATTATTTTAATTATACTTTCTGTATTTGATGAACATTTAGAGAAAAGAAAAAAACAGAAAATATAAATAATATTATCAAATGACCTAATTGCAATTTTAAAAAAACATATGTAATTGAGGAATATACATTATTTAAAATATACATTGAGCATTCTCTAAAAAATTCATGCTAAGATATAAAATAAGTCTCAATTCACTTTAGAATATTTTACTATAGTGTGATTAAATAAGGATAAAATGACAAATAAGATTTCTAAAAAAAGGGCTTGAACAATAATGCAGTGATAGGGCGTTTGCCTTGCACGCAGCTGACCTAGGACAGACAGACCTTGGTTCGATCCTCCTCATCCCATATAGTCCCCCAAGCCAGGAGTGATTTCTGAACACATAGCAAGGAGTAACCCCTGAGTGTCACCTGGTGTGGCCCAAAAACAAAAATAAACAAAATAAAACAAAAAAAAGATTTCTAGAAAAATCAACATTTTGAAAATTAAAGATGATGTTTCTAAATGATCCATGGATCAAAAAGCTATTATGTTAAGCTCTACAGGGCCTATATATCTTATACACTAACCCTTTATCAAATAATACTCTATAGGAAAAAAGGAAGAGAACAAAAGATAGAGAAGAAAAATGTCTGCCATAGAGCCAGGTAAGGAGAGGGCCAGAGGGATACTGGGGTATTGAAAGTTGGAAATGTGCACTGGTGAAGACTATTGTACATTGTCTGACTGAAACTCAATCATGAATAACTTTATAATTGTCAAAAGCACAACTGTTTTATTTAAATAACAGTTTAAATAATTCTTAATAAAAAAATAGAAATATTAAGAAAAATTAGAAAATGTCCTTCCTTGAATGACAATTAGAATGCAACATGCTAAAAGTCTATGTGTTCATATCCTTTAACCATTTTGTCTTATGAAATTAATTATCAAATAAACATGGCATTACATTCAAAGTAGAGGAATGGTACTGCCGAAAAAGCAGACTGAAGGTTGAAACTAATAGGCATCTTGATCACCCTCAACTGCTCATTCTATTCTACTATAATTATAATGAAGTCATTAAATCTTAATTAAATGAATAGTTCAATAACTTTTAAGTCAATACAAAACATTGAAAAAATGTAGGCAATTTCCCCAACAAATTTTACATAGAGGAATGTATGTTGCTTTCATATCTATTCATTGAAGCACCAGCAGAAATAGTCTGAATAGTGTTAATATTGACAGACCACAAATAAAAAATAAATTAGATGATGATTAAAGAAATGAATATAAATAGACAACCAAGAAAAATTGTGAAATATCTGTTCTAAAATCTGAGACAGAGCCATCTGTCTCAAATTTAGGTTCAAATCTTAATGAATATAAGTAGTCTGACTAAATAACTCTGAGAGGCCCATTTCAAATATAAAACATATTTTCTGCAGCCAGAGTAATAATACAATGTGTAAGGCATTTGTCCTACATGTGGCTTACCTGGGTTCCATTCCCAATATCCCATACTTTCCCCCAGGCCTTCCAGGATTTACCCTGAGCACAGAGCAAAGAGTTAACTCTGAGTGCCTACAAAGCAATCAACAACTAACAAAAAGACCCCAGTTTTTTTAAATTAGCATTAATTTTTGTTCTACACAAGAGAAAGAGTGTAATGCCATAAACGGAAATTTCATTTTAGATGTAAATCATATCTTCTAACTTACATTATTTTAGACAAATATTTTATAAGAATCTAATCTTTTTTTCACTTTTTGAATGTTCCCGTGTGTCTATGTGTTATATCTTTAAAGAAGCCAATAAAAAAATTCAACATGTAATTTTGTGATCATGCTTTGAACTTCTCAAAATACATGAGTCATATCTTTCCCTTTGATAATTTCCAAGTGAAGAGGCTGCTTTTACAGATCAGTTCTGCTTGTAATGATCTCGGTATATGCTGTCTAGTTGGGAGTGGGAAATGTCATTCATGGGTCTAAACCTGGAAATGAATCTCTAGATGGTAAATAATTATTCTATTGGGGGTTCTGTTTTTGTCTTTTTCAACTCCAACAGCTCCTGTTTTTTTTTGTTTAAGATCACAGATAAAACTGGTGCAGCAATATAATCAGGTAGAAATCAGATGCTTTGGTTTATATAAGCATACTTCTGCATCTATGTACAATGCATTGAGGGCTGTTCAAAAGTGTATGACTTTTTACAATACAGATATGTGATGTTATATAGAAAAATAGTTAAAATGGGGTTCAAAAGTTTATTTGGTTTAAATAATTTTCTTGATTCCTATGGGAAATCATAGATTTAATAATAAGAAGTAAAGAATAAATAAATAAGGTTTAATATGTTATAGCTCAAAAGTTAGATTGATTTAGTTACACAGCAACTTTATTTTTACCAGGACTGGAATTATTATTTATAGTGAGAGGCATTCTTGCATTGCTCTATGGGTGACAACTAACTCTATGCTTAGAGTCAACACCTGGAGGTATTCGGATTTGAATTGTTGTTATGACCACATGTAAGGCAAGTGCTCTAACCTGTGTACTATTTTTCTGGCCCTGGGGGAAAAAAGGTGAAATAGAAAGATAGGAAGGAAGAATAGAAAACAGCCGTGATAGGAGAGCTGGAGGGGGATGAAATGTTGCAGAAGAGTAAAGAACTGAAAAGCAAAGAGATTAGCTTGTACTTTCTAAAGTGTATCAAGGGAGACTCAAGAAATAGTATAGCAGTTAGGGCACTTAGAGAGCATGCAGTTGACCCATGTTTATTCCTAGTATATGTTCTCCAGAGCTCTACCAAGCTTGTTCCTTGAGCCCAAAGTAAGTTTTGAGCACAGCTGAGTATGGACCAAAACACAAAGTAAATAAATAACTGAATGATTGAAAGAAATAAATTAAATGTATTGGGAGATATTAGAAGTGATTTATTAGAAATAATGAGTCTGCTGCTAAAGGTAGTTGCCAAAATGCTAAATAGACAATCACACTACCAGCACAGTTTTCTCAGGTAAAAATAAAATCAACAAAAAGATTTGACACAGGGACCTGAGCAGTGGCGTGGAGCCGTAAGCTGTCTGCCTTGTTGGTGCTAGCCTAGGATGGACCGCAGTTCAATCTCCCTGGCGTCCCTAGCCAGGATCGATTTCTGAGTGCATAGCCAGAAGTAACCCCTAAGTGTCACCAGGTGTGGACCAAAAACAAAAAAAACAAAAAGATTTGTAGCAATTTGTTTTGCATTTTGACATTTTTTCATTAGCACAATTTTATGTTTGAATAAAATGCATCAAGGTCCAGAGTATCTCATTTCTCACTTCTTCAAATCACATCAAGTATTTTAGGTATTGTAATGATAATAGAGAAAGCCCCAGTTCTCCTCTTGAGCAGTTTCATCTCTCCCCATTGGCCTCATCTCCAAGAACCTGACTCATATTTCAAAATTCCTAACTGAGCCATATAACTCTGCCCCACCAAAGATATATGATAATGGATAGGTCCCAAAGCAGCCAAGACCATTCTGCATTCTCTGCAATGCCTTTGTTAATTGATAAGAATGACAATGTAAGGGAGGGACTTCAGAGCATAAAAACCGGCTAAGCTTTGCAAGAGCTGGCTCCCTGTCTGTGACACCAGGCGGGGAAAATCCGCGAAAGTACACTGGCCCAGTGGGGCTCAACTGTGAAAGACTGTGAGTGTGACCTGTCTATGTCTGTCTACTGTCCTCTTGCGTGAAACTCTTGCGAGTGGGGCAAAAAGAGCCTCCAGAAACCTCGCTCGCCCAGACGCCATTTTCAGGGAGGGATTTCAGAGCATAAAAACCGGCTAAGCTTTGCAAGAGCTGGCTCCCTGTCTGTGACACCAGGCGGGGAAAATCCGCGAAAGTACACTGGCCCAGTGGGGCTCAACAGTGAAAGACTGTGAGTGTGACCTGTCTATGTCTGTCTACTGTCCTCTTGCGTGAAACTCTTGCGAGTGGGGCAAAAAGAGCCTCCAGAAACCTCGCTCGCCCAGACGCCATTTTCAGGGAGGGACTTCAGAGCATAAAAACCGGCTAAGCTTTGCAAGAGCTGGCTCCCTGTCTGTGACACCAGGCGGGGAAAATCCGCGAAAGTACACTGGCCCAGTGGGGCTCAACAGTGAAAGACTGTGAGTGTGACCTGTCTATGTCTGTCTACTGTCCTCTTGCGTGAAACTCTTGCGAGTGGGGCAAAAAGAGGCCCAGAGGAGCACGGCCGCTCCACTTCCCTACGCGGCCGTGCACTCTTTCTAAGGAAAGAACTCCATTGCAACAAAAAGGAAAAATCACACTAAGAACGGTGCTATATCACAGAAGCAAACATTTCTCTCTGGACTGTCTTCTCTGTTGCATGCTCGGGCCTAAGATTTGACCCAGTGTGAGGCTTCATCCACGGAGGACTCCCTCCCTTAGAGGCAAGTCAGCCCATCCAGAAAGGGAGGAGCCAGAGGAGTGTGCTGCCTACATCATATAGACAATGAATACCACCACAACACGTAGAAAAACCCACAATACAAGTGTGACAATGGGGAAACAACGCAGGCCAGCATCAGACATAGAGAATGAAGATGACAATTCTGAGGACCAGATAATGACTGAACAACTAATCAACCTCTCAGATAAGGACTTTAGACTAGCAATATGGAAGGTGCTCAACAGACTCCAAGAAACCATGGATCGAGTTGAACAAAACACTAATAAGAACCAAGAAAATATGAAGGCAGAAATGACAAAACTCCAAACTGAAATAACATGCGAACTAACAGGACTGAAAAAGTCAGTAAACGAAGTGAATGACAAAATGGATAAGCTGTGGGACAGGGTATCAGAAGCTGAGAATAGACTTGGTGCTGTGGAAGATGAGATACATAACAATTCCATACAGCAGAAGAGATTGGACAAAAAACTTAAAGCAAATGAGCAGACAATGGAAAAATTAGTCAAAGAATGGGAACAAACGAAAATAGAAGTCTATGATAAGATCAACAGAAACAACTTAAGAAACATTGGAGTACCAGAGACCCAGGAAGAAAATTTCCAGGAAGAATCAATGGTCAAGAACATCATTAAAGAGAAACTTCCAGAGCTAAAGAATATATGTGATCAAATCCTGCATGCCCGAAGAGTACCAACCAAAAGAGACCCCAGAAAAACCACCCTAAGATACATCCTAGTCACAATGACAAATCCCACAGATAGAGACAGAATTCTGAAAACAGCAAGATCAAAAGGGGAAATCATGTTCAAGCACGCTTCCCTGAGATTTACAGCAGACCTGTCACCAGAAACACTCAATGCCAGAAAGCAGTGGTGGGATATTGTGACAAGACTGAATGAAATGAATGCTTCACCCAGAATACTATACCCAGCAAAACTCACTTTCCGGTTTGATGGAAGAATACATGGTTTCACAGACAAAAAACAGCTCAGAAACTTCACAGACACAAAACCAGTCTTAAGAGAAAAACTGAAAGACCTAATCTAAGACAAGACTACCCAAAAGACACACCAAATTTTGAAATAAAGATGGCGTTAAATCCCAGGACAATTCTTTCTCTCAACGTCAATGGAATAAATGCACCAGTTAAGAGACACAGAGTGGCTAAATGGATCAAAAAACTCAATCCAACCTTCTGCTGCCTACAAGAAACGCACCTGAATAGTCAAAACAAACATAGACTCAAAATAAAAGGCTGGAGAAAAGTTATCCAAGCAAACAACACCCATAAAAAAGCTGGAGTGGCCATACTAATATCAGATAATGCAAACTTTATACTCAGGATGGTTGTAAGGGACAAAGACGGACATTTTATATTAAGCAAGGGGTACGTACAGCAGGAAGAATTCACTCTCCTAAACATATATGCACCGAATGAGGGGCCAGCAAAATATTTAATACAACTGTTGACAAATCTGAAAAATAATATCAACAACAACACAATAATTGTGGGGGACCTTAACACGGCTTTGTCAACACTGGACAGGTCAACCAGACTGAAACCCAACAAGAATATACTAGACCTGAGGAGAGAAATGGAAGAAAGAGGCCTAGTGGATATATATAGGACACTCCATCCCCAGAAACCTGGATACACATTCTTCTCCAATGTACATGGGACATTCTCCAGGATAGACTACATGCTGGCACATAAAACATACCTCCATAAGATCAAGAGGATAGAAATTTTGCAGACTACCTTCACTGACCACAAGGCTCTGAAATTATTTGTGAACTCCAAAGGGACTCAGAAGAAACACTTTAACACCTGGAAGTTAAACAGCCTCATGCTCAATAACCAGTGGGTCCGAGATGAAATCAAGGAGGAAATAAAAAGGTTCCTGGAAACAAATGACAATAAAGACACAAACTCTCAGAACTTATGGGACACAGCAAAAGCAGTACTGAGAGGAAAATTTATAGCTTTGCAAGCACACATCAGGAAGGAAGAAGGAGCTTACCTGAGTAGCTTAATGACACAGCTAATAGAACTAGAAAATGCTCAACAAAAGGACCCAAGAATAGGAAGACAGAAGGAAATAACAAAGCTGAGAGCAGAAATCAACGAAATGGAAACTCAAAAAACAATCCGAAAGATCAACGAAAGCAGAAGTTGGTTCTTTGAAAAAATAAACAAGATTGATAGACCACTGGCAAACCTAACAAAGAAAGAGAGAGAGAGAAACTTGATAACTCGTATCAGGAATGAAAAAGGAGAGATCACTACTGATATGACAGAGATTCAAAAGGTAATCAGAAACTACTTTGAAAAACTCTACGCCACTAAAAATGAGAACCTGGAAGAAATGGATAAATTCTTGGACTCTTATAATCTTCCACGGTTGAAGGAAGTGGATGTAGCATATCTAAACACCCCCATCACCATTGATGAAATTAAAACAGTAATCAAATGTCTGCCGAAAAACAAAAGCCCAGGTCCAGATGGATTCACTAATGAATTCTATCAAACTTTCCAAGAGGAACTACTGCCAATCTTGGCAAGACTCTTTCATGAAATTGAACAAACAGAAACACTTCCAAATAGCTTTTATGAAGCCAACATCACCTTGATACCTAAACCAGACAGAGACGCTACCAAAAAAGAAAATTACAGACCAATATCACTGATGAATGCAGATGCAAAGATCCTCAACAAAATCCTGGCAAATAGGATTCAATGCCTCGTTAAGAAGATCATCCACTACGATCAAGTAGGTTTCACCCCAGGAATGCAAGGCTGGTTTAACATCCGTAAATCTATCAACATAATACACAACATCAATAACAAGAAAAATAAAAACCACATGATCATATCAATAGATGCAGAGAAAGCATTTGATAAGGTCCAACACCCATTCTTGATCAAAACTCTCAGCAAGATGGGAATGGAGGGAACCTTTCTCAATATAGTGAAGGCCATCTACCACAAGCCAGTGGCAAATATTATCCTCAATGGAGAAAAACTAAAAGCCTTCCCTCTAAATTCTGGCACAAGACAAGGCTGTCCTCTCTCACCACTCCTATTCAACATAGCACTGGAAGTACTTGCTATAGCGATTAGGCAAGAAAAGGATATCAAGGGAATCCAGATAGGAAAGGAAGAAGTCAAGCTCTCACTGTTTGCAGATGACATGATACTCTATTTAGAAAACCCTAAAGACTCTATCAAAAAGCTTCTAGAAACAATAGACTCATATAGCAAGGTGGCAGGCTACAAAATTAACACACAAAAATCAATGGCCTTTCTATATACCAATAGTAATAAGGATGAAATGGACATTAAGAAAACAACCCCATTCACAATAGTGCCACACAAACTCAAATATCTTGGAATCAACTTGACTAAATATGTGAAGGACCTATACAAAGAAAACTATAAAACTCTGCTCCAAGAAATAAGAGAGGACACACGGAAATGGAAACGCATACCCTGCTCATGGATTGGCAGGATTAACATCATCAAAATATCAATACTCCCCAAGGCATTATACAGATTTAATGCCATCCCTCTAAAGATACCCATGACATTCTTCAAAGAAGTGGATCAGACACTTTTGAAATTCATTTGGAACAATAAACACCCTCGAATAGCTAAAGCAATCATTGGGAAAAAGAATATGGGAGGAATTACTTTTCCCAACTTTAAACTGTACTACAAAGCAACAGTTATCAAAACAGCATGGTATTGGAATAAGGATAGGTCCTCAGATCAGTGGAATAGGCTTGAATACTCAGAAAATGTTCCCCAGAGATACAACCATCTAATTTTTGATAAAGGAGCAGGAAATCCTAAATGGAGCAGGGAAAGCCTCTTCAACAAGTGGTGTTGGCACAATTGGATAGCCACTTGCAAAAAATTAAACTTAGACCCCCAGCTAACATCATGTACAAAGGTAAAATCCAAATGGATTAAAGACCTCGATATCAGCCCCAAAACCATAAGATATATAGAACAGCACATAGGCAAAACACTCCAGGACATTACAGGCATCTTCAAGTAGGAAACTGCACTCTCCAAGCAAGTGAAAGCAGAGATTAACAGATGGGCATATATTAAGCTGAAAAGCTTCTGCACCTCAAAGGAAATAGTGCCCAGGATACAAGAGCCACCCACTGAGTGGGAGAAACTATTCACCCAATACCCATCAGATAAAGGGCTAATCTCCAAAATATACAAGGCACTGACAGAAATTTACAAGAAAAAAACATCTAACCCCATCAAAAAATGGGGAGAAGAAATGAACAGACACTTTGACAAAGAAGAAATACACATGGCCAAAAGACACATGAAAAAATGTTCCACATCACTAATCATCAGGGAGATGCAAATCAAAACAACGATGAGATACCACCTCACACCCCAGAGAATGGCACACATCACAAAGAATGAGAATAAACAGTGTTGGCGGGGATGTGGAGAGAAAGGAACTCTTATCCACTGCTGGTGGGAATGCTGTCTAGTTCAACCTTTATTGAAAGCGATATGGAGATTCCTCCAAAAACTGGAAATCGAGCTCCCATACGATCCAGCTATACCACTCCTAGGAATATACCCTAGGAACACAAATATACAATACAAAAACCCCTTCCTTACACCTATATTCATTGCAGCTCTATTTACCATAGCAAGACTCTGGAAACAACCAAGATGCCCTTCAACAGACGAATGGCTAAAGAAACTGTGGTACATATACACAATGGAATATTATGCAGCTGTCAGGAGAGATGAAGTCATGAAATTTTCCTATACATGGATGTACATGGAATCTATTATGCTGAGTGAAATAAGTCAGAGAGAGAGAGAAAAACGCAGAATGGTCTCACTCATCTATGGGTTTTAAGAAAAATGAAAGACACCCTGGTAATAATAATTTTCAGACACAAAAGAGAAAAGAGCTGGAAGTTCCAGCTCACCTCAGGAAGCTCACCACAAAGAGTGATGAGTTTAGTTAGAGAAATAACTACATTTTGAACTGTCCTAATATTGAGAATGTATGAGGGAAATGTAGAGCCTGTTTAGAGTACAGGCGGGGGTTGGGTGGGGAGGAGGGAGATTTGGGACTTGGGTGATGGGAATGTTGCACTGGTGATGGGTGGTGTTCCTTTTATGACTGAAACCCAAACACAATCATGTATGCAATCAAGGTGTTTAAATAAAAAAAAAATTATAAAAAAAAAAAAAGAATGACAATGTACCTCTAAAAGGGGTCACACAAATCCCCTTAACTTTAACTGCCATGAGGGGAGTTTCTTTTCTTTTTTCTTTACTTTCCAATAAACTTTTCTAGTCTGTTCTATCTCTTAGAGTCTGAACATTATTATCACACAAGATTTTCATCCTTAAAATATTCAAGAACTTGGGAACCATGGATGACCACAGAGATCTGCTATCAGTGCTTCTTCATCAATAATAGGAATGTTTTGCTTTGTCTGTCTCTCTGATGCACCTAGTCAATTTGTTTTCCATCCTTTGTATCTGCAAATGGTCCTTTACAGAAAGCTTCCAAGTTTGTTCTTGTCTAAACAATCCACTCACAGTTATCCTGATTTTAATAATTCCCTTTCACAGGCAAGTTGAAGGCAATGAATGACAGCGAGTTTTTCTTTATTTTTGGTACTATAGTAGCTTCTTGGTCTGGCACAAGCTCTAATCTTGACATTTATGTCACAGGTGTCTCCGGTGAAACTGCTGGGCAACCAGATGGCAAATCTAACTTGATGGAGGCTAGCAGCATCTGCTGTAGGACTGACTGTCCCTGTGGCCTGGGGCATTTTCTTTTTCCTGTGGCTGTGTTATTACCTTATTTAGTCATTTCATTCTTAGATGTAGCTTACTTGTCAGACTTTCCAAATGTAAATATCTTTCTGTAAGTTTTAAATTATTTTGCTCTGCTCTGTTTAGGATCCCTTTGTTTAGGAAGGCTCAGGACTTGGCTGGCTTTCTCAGGTCCTCCAGACCTTCGTTTAAATGTGACTTCCTTGACATGACATTTCCTGACACCCTATTTAAATGACAAAACACTTTTCTACCCAATCTCTTCCTTTGATGTAACTTGTCTCTTTCCTGCATTATCTTTCTTCATAAAAAAAATTAGCAATACTGTATACTGTCTTTATTTAAATATGTACTTTGCTGTATCTTTAACTTGAGCACAATCTGCATCACTAGTTTTTCTAAGCATAGAATTTTGTTAGAATCATTAGTTGGATTGTAAATTCTGAAGGATCCAGCTTCTAATTTTCAATTGTATTATTCATTCTGCTCAATACCAAACAATCTTTGTCACATGGTTTGGTTATATGGAGGAAGCACACCCAGTAGTTTATGGTTTACTCTTGGTTCTGTTCTTAGGAATCATTTTTAGTTTGCTATGGGAACCATATAAGACAGGGGTCTCAAACTCAATTTACCTGGGGGCCGCAGGAGGCAAAGTCGGGGTGAGGCAGGGCCGCATAAGGGATTTCGCTTACCAAATATTCGTAATAAAAAAATCGTATTAGTAAGAAAAAAAATCGCAAAAAATCGAATTAAACATTTGCATACCCCGAACGGAACTGCTCGGGTTATGAGAATGTTTAATGCGATTTTTTTTTCTTATACTAATGCGATTTTTATTGCGATTATTCGGTAAGCGAATAATCGCGAATACTGCGATATTTGAAGGCCCGCCGCGAGCCACAAAATGTTGTAAGGAGGGCTGCAAAGGGCCCTCGGGCCGCGAGTTTGAGACCCATGATATAAGAAGTCAATTAAATCTGAGTCAGTTGCATGCAAAAGAGGTGCCCAAACTGCTGTATTTTCTTTCTTGCCTCCATTATCATAGACTTTATAAGATCTTCATGGGCACGGAGAAAATGTAATAAGTAATATGTCTGATAAGTCTCCTGAGAACTTTCTTTTTATCTTTTTTTGTATCTTTATTTTATTAGAAGTAATTAACCCAAAGAATTTAAGCTAGAAAATAAAAAGTGATTTAACTTTCTCATTCTTATATATACTTTTTGTTTCTATCCCAAAATTACTGTCTTTGTAGAGAAGCATAGTGCCCAACAACTAATTGTTATTTCAGAAATGTTTTTCAAAACAGTCCATGTTGCACAAATCAGGAGTGACCAGAAACTAATGTCAGAAACACTGGGATGGAGGGGGTTGTACATTAATTTTCAAGAAAGATATCTCCTGGACTGAGACATAGTACAGCAGATAGGGCTCTTGCCTTGGTCAAGCCAGGTTTGATCCCTGATATTCCATATAGTCCCTGAGCCCACCAGGATTATTTACTGAATGTAAATCCAGGAGTAACTCCTGAATACCACAGAGGATGGCCCCCAAATAAACAAAAATAAAATCAAAAGACTCAAAAGAGATAAGCAACTCTACAAAAATGCAATTAAAACCTACTTAGAATCATAATACTCTGGTTAAGTACTGGACTTCAAAGTTACTAATTAAAAAGGCAAAGAGATTTCTAGATGCTTATCTTAACATTTTGCTAAAAGTTACATGATTTTTTAATGTGAACTTAAAATGGACTCTTTTTGAAAGACAGAAGGAAGAACTTTATTATACATATAATCCACTATATTTCTTGCTATATTGGATAACTAATTGTCTTTTTTTTTGTTGTTTTTTTTTTTCATTTTATTTTGACATAGTTGGCCATAATGCATTTGTTTCCAGATAGTTGCAAGTAAAGTAATTGAAAATAAAAAAAAGAAAAAAAAATAAAAAGGAAGAGAAGAAATTTTAACAACAACAACAACAACAACAACAAAAGTATAGTAGCAAGCACATTTGCGAACATCATTATCTCCAATGAAGTCATTAAAAAAATGGCATAAGGTTTATTAAGCTCTTATTAGCTGTCCATTCTGTTAAATTGGTGTGCTCCTATAGGAATGACAGCAACAAACAAATGTTGGTGTCAAAAAATTTAAAGCACTATTACTAAGATTATGACTGTTAGGGTTATTTTCTCAGCTGCTTTGACTCCTGGAAGAAGTTAAGGTGGGAGGGTGACATGCTGGGAGGAATGTTGTCCACACTCATTCCAAAAAGCCCTCGTAATATCAGGTCCAATACTGGCATAATTAAAATTTGGTCAGATTGGTGTCCCTGAAGGGAATTATAGAGGGGTTATGAGTTAGAGCCATCAGGAAAATGGTGGTTCTGAGTAATGGATGCAACAAGCATGGCTTTGGCAGCACTGGAGCTTGGCTTGCCCTCTCCTTCAGAGATGGCCAGCTTTCTGCTACATGGGCCAGTGTACCCATAATCTTTCATGGTTCAGTCTACACCTTGTTTGATGAGAGTGTGTCTATGGAGCTGGTCTCTATTGAACATGATGATGTGTTTGTGGGAGTGGATCCATCTTCCAGGCTTCCCAGAAGAAGAAAAATATCAGGGAGAGTGCCCACACTTGCTCCAGAAAGTCCTAGTGATATCATTCCCCAAACTAGCACACCTGAGTTTGTTCAGATCGGTGTTCCCAAAATGAATCATAGAGTGATGAGGAGGGCCATTGGGAAAATGATCATTCTGAGTTATGGAGGCAGCAAGATGACTTCAGTAGGCAGGGACTTAGCCAAACAGTTCATCCCAAGAAGCCAGCTCTCTTCTGCATGTGCCCTTGCACCCATGATCTTTAACTTCTTGAATTACATCCCATTTGAGAGAAGAATGAGTTTATGGTGCTGGCTGGTTTCAAACATCACTAATTGTAATTTTTAAATACAAATAGGCAAATTGACATTTTTATTGTCTTATTTTTAACTTCACTAACTACAGTAATGCATGTTCAAATAATTTTAATTTAATGGCATATATTTATAAAGAACAATTACATAATTCAGTAGTCATGGGAAATTGGAGGTTATCAGCAAGACCAGAAAATTTTCTTTTTTCTGGTTTCATAGAGAAGTGAGCATGAATCAAAGTATGCTGTCTTCTTGATGTGTTATCTCAAGTACAAAGTTTATGTAAATGACCCAATAATCAAATCCTCTCTTTAAAAAGCTTGAAAATATAATCCAATATTATTCTTAACCATTCATAAAATCTGAAGATAACAAACATTTTTTACTTAATTATACATCCCATGTTTTTGCCCAAACATTTTTCCAATGGTATTTATTATATCTGTTTTTCACTAGTTATTATTAATTATTACTTTTATTTTACGGATCTGAGCATTTGATCAGTTATTTATATCAGATAAAAATTGTTTTTGTATTACATATCTATTCATATTATATATGTCTTCTAGAATCAGATAAGCCTATTGAACATCTAAGCCTGCTACAGTAAAACAGTTTAGTTAGTAGTATCTCTTCATTAATCATTTTTGTTGTTTAGTTATGCCTTGAGTACATAATTGGAGTAATTTTTGCTTTAAGTATTCTATTGCTAAATAATGCCTGAATCCTACCTCAAGACTTCCAAAAGTTATGCAAAAGGTGTTAAAATAAAGTGCTTTTGTGCTTTAAAAAGTAAAAATATATGACTAGCTGCAAGAATGTGAAAATGTTCTGGGAAAAAATGCTTAGTATGTGAGATTTAAAATTGCTGTTGTCAGGTTGAATTGGTAATATAGTGCATATCCTTGTTGATAAGATCATAAACAATACTTGAATGAAGAAATACTTCAAAGCCCAAGATAAAAGTTCAGAAAAACTTGAACAAATTATATTTTCTAACTATAACAGATTGAGAGAAATTCACAAGCTATAAGATTAGAAAGGAAATCTGGAGCTGGAGAGAGAGTACAGAATTTAAGGCAGTTGTCTTAAACATAGCTGACTCTGTTTCTAACTCTAGAATCACAAATGATTCACTGAACATTGCTGAGAATGATTCCTGAACACAGAGTTAAGGGTAAATCCTAAGCACAGCCAGGTATGAAGTCAAAATCAACCACTCTCCCAAAAAGATCTGGAACATTCTTTAAATAGAGGGCAAAGAATTTGTACTTTTTATAAATAAATAATGAAGAATAGATTAGAACCACAGATGAGTTAGGTTATAAGCTTATTTCAAATGATATAGAAGCAAGGTTTGAATTAAAGCTAAAGAAAGGTGTGTGTGTAGATAGATGTTTAAACATTAAACTGCATTATTTTTATACTTTAAACATAATGAAAATCCACAGAATAAAGAGATTCCTTAAATCTCTAATTTCCAGAATAATTAGGCCTAAATAATATACAAATCCAGAAGACAAGTAACTGTTAAACATATACAGAGAAAGAAACATACTTATCTATATATATGTACATATGTGTAAGTGTGTTCATGTGGGGTGTGAGAATGTGCATAATAGTGTAGAGAATGAAAAGAGAAAATAGTTTGACTTTAGCTTAAGGAAATAGGACTTATATATTTGCAAAGACAAGTTTAACCCAAATCAGGAAGGTACATAAATGCATTCAGTCACTTATACAACTCTGTATAAATGAAACATGAAGAAAGTCAGAAACCTAGAATTAGTCTGGCATCTTGATACATAAATTATATTGCAAGAAACAACTATGAGTTCAGTCAAAATAATAAAGTATGTTGAATAAATAAAGGGTTATGGCTGATAACTCATCTATGGATAGCTTAGCTAGGTGAGATAGCATGTTATACATAATGAAAATCCACAAGAAATAATGGTTTAGATAGTTGGAGAGAAGTCTTATATAAAAAATGTAATGAAAGGTGTAAATGACAAGTAATGCTCTGGCATCTTTGAAAAAAAGGAAACAAAGCCAGCTTCAGTAAGTAGCTACTGTGTTCCAGTCACAGATTTTAGCATTTCCTTACACATTAGTAACAAAACCTCACAATGAGCCTTCCTTTATACTGATAAGATAATTGAAGTGAGAGAGTATGTTTTACTCCATCAGAAGTCAAGTTAGCCCAATAACAATCAGCAATGGACCTTCATGGTACCCTATTTGTTCAATAGCAGTAACCTATGGTACAGTACAATTTTTGTTTGTTTGTTTGTTTTTTGGGGGGCCACACCCGGTGATGCTCAGCAGTTACTCCTGGCCATGTGCTCAGAAATCACTCCTGGCTTGGAGGACCATATGGGACTCTGGAGGAGTGAATCGTGGTCCATCCTAGGTCAGCTGCATGCAAGGAAAATGCCCTACCACTGCACCACTGCTCTGGCCCCAGTACAGTACAATTTTTATTGGTATAAGAACCCAGTGACCTAACACACACCATCTACTTCACATTACTCTCTAAACTTGAATCTCTATGAGACATTCTCACTTATGAGATAAAATAAAATAGTGAGTTGTATTTAAAATTTAAAGTCATATACATGAGTCAGTGTTAAGTTATATAGCTTCCTGAACACTGAGCACCACGTCCTCAGAAAAGAAGCACTATTTCCAGGTGAAAAAAATGTTGCAAGTACTACATGAGATAGCAAATAACAAGATAGTCAGAAAATTATTTTTACATGACATTGAAGAAACAAAACTGTGGTTTCTTGGGCTCTCAATTTTCTTTTCTTTCCTAAAACTCCTCCCCTCTCCCTCTCCTTTCTTGCCTTCTCTCCACTTCCTCCTTTTCTTTTCTCTCCCCTACCATCTCTTCCCTTTCTCTATTCACATTATGCCTCCTCTCCTCTCTTCTCTCTTCCCAATCTTCTTTTTATTTTGTTCTCCTCCTCTTCCTTCTTTCATAAATGCATGAAAACATTTTCCCTTCTTGCCCTTTCCTCCCCCTCCCTTTCCTATCTATGCTTTCCTTTTCTTTATCTTTCTTTCCTTAAACTTCCCTTCCTCTACTATCCCCTTCCTTCCCTTACTGACCTTTCCTTTCTTATTCAACAATAGGCTGTGCCCAGGGCTTACTCTTGACGCTGAAATGAGAGGGTCAGTCCTGTCAGTACTCAGTGGATCATAGAGGGGTGCTAAGAATCAAATCCAGCTAGGAAGCATGCAAGCAATTGCCATACTCACTGTACTATCACTCAGACCATGTTTTTTTTTTTTTTAGGACATTAGAATGTAGTTATTTTTAGCACTACTATCGCTCCAAAGATTTTCTGCTCTTGAGTATTTTCCTTGCTTGTATTTTCCTAGGAAAAATATTTAGACTTTCAGATCTAAATTCTGTGACACATTTACTTTTCCTCTGCTGTAGAAGAGAGTAAAGATAAAGGAGAAAAGTTATTGACAAAAGTCCTCAATAATAATAGAAGAAATAAAGAAAGCTGCTCTGGTAATGTTCAGACATTTGGAATAAATGGGAGTCTTTATCCTGGGGAGACCACACTCATGGAAATTTCTTTCCTACCTGATTATGATGCTACAAAAGTAGAATTCTATAATTCTTTTATATCAAACCACTAAAAATCAAGATAATAAATGATGAGATTAGAGGCAATCTCCCTGATAAACCATTGATGATAATTTGAAATAGTTTATATTTGCTAATACAAGAATTTTAAACATCTGTAAATTAAAGAAAAATGAAAAATAAATTATCATTCTACCTTCAATGAAAAATAAAATACTTTTATAAAGATACAGTTATATCTCATTATATACCTGTGTTCTTCCCTTGTAACATTGAATGTGAAGAATTACAAATACAATAAAAATTATTTCCCAGTGATTATCATAATTATGTAAAATCTATTAAATTAAAACATAATGTATTAAAATTTATACATAATTTTAAAAACAAAATGTGTTTCAAGAAAAGGAACAACAGAGACTATAGTGATAGTACATGATATGACACTTGCCTTGTATGTAACCTTATATGCCAAGGTTCAATCCTTGGCACCACATATGGCCCCTAGTGAGCCTTTCCAGGGGAGATCTCCGAACACAGAGCAGAAATAAACTCTGAACACTGCTAGTTATGGCATCAAAGCAAAACAAAACAAAAACCACAACTAGTTAAAGGCATACAAATACATTTTTAACAGATATATACAAACACTAAAAGATTATTTGCTTATATTATAAAGACAAATAATATAAAATAGTTTTATAATTATGAAACTGAGCTAATGGTCTAAAAATAAGTATGCCTGAAACACTTTACATTAAGTCTGACTTTGTCCATTTCTATGATGCTCTCTATCTAGTATACTGTGGGAAAAAAAGTGAATCTAGTTGCTTAAACTTTTCTCTCTTTAATGGATAATCTTAATTATAAAAATGATCTTACAAATTAAGTTTAAAGATAAAAATATGCAAAACACAATAAGATATTACTTAAAAGTTTATGAAAAATAGACTCAAATTTATGAAATCAAAAATGTAGAACCATGCCCACAAATGCGGTTGCCATGCTCCCATTAGGCCAGCTTCACAGACATACTCTTCTCAAAAGAGATGCAAGTCAAGCCATGAAAAATTACGGGTACACTGGCCACACAGAGGAAAGCTGACCATCTCGGAGGAGAGGGTGGGCCAAGTCTCCACCCTGCCAAAGCCATGCCTGTTTCATTCATCACCACGAGTCACTGTTTTGCCTTTGGTCCTGCCTCAGCACTCCTCTACAATTCTCTTTGGAGACACCAATTTGACCAATATTGGGGAACACCATTATTTGGGCTAATATAACCAGGGTTTTTTGGTGTGGGTGTGGTCACCTCCGCCATATCTTCCTTCTTCCAGGAAGCCTGGCAGCTGTAATCATGCCCACAAATACAGTTGTCATCTTCCCCTAGACCAGCTCCAAGAACTCACTCTTACCTCAAGAGATGTAAACCAAGCTCTGAAAAAGCATAGGTACACTGGCTACACAGTAGAAAGCTGACCATCTAGGAAGGAGAGAATGGCCAAGCCACCACTCTGCCAAAGCCCACACCCAGAATCACCGTTTTCCCAATAATTGTGCTGCACCATCCTTCATTGATTTTCTTGGGAGACACCAATTCTGACCAAATTTCAAGTACTCCAGTTTGGGGGCTGATATCCCAGGTCTTTTAGGAGTGAGGGCAGACATACTTTCCTAATATATTCCTTCTTCCAGGAGGCCTGGCAGGTACATACATGTCCCTAAAAGTCGCAGTATCAGTGATAGTGCTTTGAGTTCCTGGACAACTTCATTTGTTTGATGCTGTCATCCCTATAGGAACACTAACTTAAGAGAATGGACAGCTAACAAGAGCTTACTAAACCTTTTGTCATTGTATTAATGACTTCATTGGAGTTAATAATGTTCACAAATGTGCTTGCTACTCTTCTTTCTATTTCATTCAATTTTTTTTGTTTCTTCTGTTTTTTCTTTTTTTCTATTCTTTTTTTAATAATAACTTTGCACTCACTTATCTTAAAGCAAAGGTATTATATCAACTATGTCAACTATGATGCATTTTCTTTAAGTAAAAATGTAAAAAATTTCTAGAAAATAATGCCAAATGATATTTAACAATTTTTGTAAACTATGCTCCAATATTACTCAAATGTACTAAAAATAAATATTACAATTAAAATTTAAGACTCTAATATCAAAATAATGTTTTAGTCTTTCTCAGCTTTCTTAAATTTTGTTTGTTTGTTTGTTTTGGGGCCACACCCAGTGACGCTCAGGGGTAACTCCTGGCTATGTGCTAAGAAATTGCTCCTGGCTTGGGGGACCATACGGGATGCCAGGGGATAGAACCACAGTCCATCCTAGGTTAGTGCATGCAAGGCAGATGCCCTACCACTTGCGCCACCACTCTGGCCCCAGCTCTCTTAATTTTTGAGTACATCTTTTAAGTTGTTTGTAAGCAGTAATCTACAATTATAAGTACAATTCTATAATTATATATTCTGTGTGATTTAATAAGCCAATAATTTTCTCAGTATAATTTTAACTAAGAATACTTATTATTGCAAATGTGGGTCATTATAGGGAAGAAATTACTCATATACTATTTATTACAACTTTGCTTTGCTATTGCCCTATCTTTCATGTAACTATAAGTACAATTTTTCTGTAGGTGTTTTCATATGAAATAACATGGCTTAAATTTTTATATTTAAATTCAGAAAATTAATCTTGTTCTTTTATTAGTGTAAGAGAAATATTTCTTTAAAATAGAAACATGTAAATGTCAACATAATTTAGAAATTTAATTCATTTCTGTTTACTTACAAGAATTTTATTTGTCTTTCATTTATTCATAGATTTCCCAGATACAGTAGCTACTCTCAAAGGCTAAAATATAAAAATCTTGTTCAAAATGTAATAGAATGAATACATTTAAAATATTTATATAATCATTTTACATTCTCATAAAATGTTTCTTACACATTTATTGTGCCTTACTAAGAAGAAAGAAATACTAAAATAAATGATTTCTGAAAACCTCAATCTGGGAAATCAAGAATTGTGTTCCACCATTCCAACATCAAAATTTATGTGTACAAAAAGTCTTTTTAGAGAAAAAAAATATTTAGTTGCTGGACATTTTATATCCTGGACATGCTGGTAAAGCATTTCATATCACCCTCTTAAATATTCTAACACATTAATGGGTTAGTATTAAAGAGAAAGAAAGAAATGATTGTAAAATTTATATCGCATCAAAAACCTGTATGTTATTTTGTTGTGTTCTTGTTAGTGGAAGTTTCTTAAAGAGAACTTGTGAAACATAGTATGATGGTTGGGAACAGGTAGGAAATGAGTTCAAATTCTGGTGTTACTTTTCCAGCAATTAGAGCTTGTTGTGCAAATTATTTTGCTTTTTACTACCTCCGAGTCTTCATGTTTTCAATGGGGATCAATTTTCTCAAGTTGTTATATGACTAGAGATTTTCATCACTTTATAGTTCTTAAATAGAATCTGACAGAAAAAAAGGACTGTGTGTTGTTATTATTACTATAACTCTTCTTGAAAAATTTTAGCAAAATATGAAATTTTCACTTTGTTTGAATTAGAATTTTTTTGTGATACATCTATAAACAGAGACCAGAATATTTTTATTCCAATGTATGAAGCTAAGATATATAATGAAGGTGTTATCTTCTGGTACAAAGGCACAGTAAATATAAATCATATAAAACTAGCATGCTCCCTTCTTCTTCATCATCTATTTTTTTTTGTCACCCAGGATCAAGTTTTCTATTGCAGTAATAACATTTTAATTTTTAACACTTTTACTAATAAACTCTTTTTTTTTTCTTTTGGGCCACACCGGTGATGCTCAGGGGTTACTCCTGGCTATGCTCTCAGATAATTGCTCCTGGCTTGGGGGGCCATATGGGACTCTGGGGGATCGAACTGCAGTCCGTCCTAGGCTAGCACGGGCAAGGCTAGCAGATGCCTTACCGCTTGCGCCACTCTTCCGGCCCCAGTAATAAATTCTTTTAAAGGGATTTTTTTTTTATTTATGGATTTTGGGCCATTACCGGCGGTGTTCAGGGGTAACTCCTGGGTCTGCGTTCAGAAATCGCTCCTGACAGGCTCGGGGGCCATATGGAATGCTGGCCTTCAAACAAGTGTCTGTCCTGTGTTGGCCGTGTTCAAGGCAAATGCCCTGCTGTTGTGCTATTGCTCTGGCCCCCTTTTAAAGGGATTTTGAAAAATTAATCAAACCATTCTGATTTACAAAGTTATTCATAAGTTGGATTATAGACATGCAATGATACAGAACCAATCCTACCTCCAGTGTCAACCTCTCTCCATCAATGTTCCCAGAGTCCATCCCATGACACCACACCTTGCTCCAGCCTGCTATCTATCAGGCCCATTTTTAATTTTGATTGTTAAAGATTGTGTCTCTTGATTTCATTGTTGTTGACTTTGGTTTAGATATTAAGTTCTGTCCTTTCTTAACACCACTAATACACCTGAGAAACCTTTGGTTCCAGTTCCCTGTGATCTCAGATTTTGCTTCTCCTCCATTCAATTTCTTTCATTCTCCTTACTATCCTTATAGTATGGAGTTTAGATGGGGTTTAGGGTGTTCTTGACAAACTCCATTTAAACTAGTGCAATTCTTTCTGCAATTTTCTATATACCCCATAAAATTTATATCATCCTATATTTATCCTTCTTCTGCTTACTTCATTTAACATAATATCTTCCAATTTCATCCATGTTGCAGCAAGTTGCATGGTTCTATAATTCCTTGGGCTATGTAGTATTCCATTGTATAAATTACCATAGTTCCATAATCTATTCATCTGTTGTTGGACATTTAGGTTGATTCCATCTCTTAGCTATTATACTAAGTGCTCCAGTGCATAGTGATGTCCATACATCCTTTTGAATGATTGTTTTTCTATCCGGGGATAGAAGTGGGATTGATGGATCATATGGTAGTTTGATTCTGAATTTACTGAGAACCCTCCATACTGTTTTTCAAAAAGACTGGACCAGCAGTGGATGATATTTACTTTGCACATCCTAGATATCAGCCTAACAAGAATTTTTTTTGGTGTGACTTTCTATGCTTAACTTTCTTATTGTGACTTGAGGATGAATGAATATAAAGATAATGTGGATTTTGTTTTGTTTTGTTGTTTTGTGGTGCCAGGAATCACACTCAGGGTACAGGATATTCACCCTTCATTTGAGATATATCTCCAGCTAAGGCACATAGATTATAACATTAACCAAAACAAAATGATTTATTAAAGAGGGTCAAGAGACGTAATAGGAACTGTGATCTGTGACACTTTTCTGAGTATTTATTATTGAAGGGGATGATCAAACCTAGGTCTGTCCTGTACAAATCAAGTGTCTTATCTACTATACCATCTTTCCAGCCCACTTTCTGATTGCTTTCAGTTAGCTGAATAAGAAAACAAATGAACTTGGTATCTCATCAGGTTAAAATTTTTCCCCACCCTAGGTTAATTTTATTTCTAGAAAAAGTTAACTGATGCCTTCTTAATGGAATTAGCAATACATTTTATTGAATTTCAAATATTCTGGGACTGAGGCTAATTATAAAGTATGCAAAACTTTTATTCATATTATTGTTGTTTGATAAGATTTTTATTTCACTATTCACATTCCTTATACTTTTGAGTTATTGGTTTTAGAAAGGTTTATAGGCGAACAGAGCTCCATTATAGAAAGCTTTGACGTGCTTCCTGGACTTCTATAAGAACTCTAGAAGGGTCTCTACAGTTTGTCCGCCCTCTAGTGGCAGTAATAATTATGCCACTTTGTAGTTCCCCTCACAGGAAATGGCTGTTCTTACTTCAGATACCAGAATCCTTTGACAGGAAGTTAGGTGTGGTCTTTGAAAGAGAATTAAAAAAAAAAAGAAAGAGAGAGAGAGAAAGAAAAAAAAAAGAAGAGCAAAAGAAAAAAAAGCATGATGGAATTTTAAATGCAGTCTTCTTGGTACCATCTTATCAATCCCAAGCTCTTGGTGTTAAAGAATCTGCAGGGGTAATGTTCTGCTATTTCTTACTATGCTTATTCTCTGTGATGCTTCTATACCTTTACAATAGATTCCTTAGAAGAATCTGCAGAGGACCACTTTCATTTTGAAGCTGCTGGCTGCTTTTATCCCCCTTTTATTTTGCATGTATCTTCTACTAGATAATCTAGGGATGGTTGCTACCTAGCCAGGATGTGCCAGAACTATGCCTATGTCTGATTCAATGATTAAGGGTCTCTGGGGATGGTCAGCATAATGAGGGCTATCTAAGAGGCACTGTGTGTGTGTGTGTGTGAGAGAGAGAGAGGCAGTCTGCAAGCTGGTGGCTAAAAGGTCCTAGTTTACT
This sequence comes from Suncus etruscus, assembly GCF_024139225.1. NCBI lineage: Eukaryota > Metazoa > Chordata > Mammalia > Eulipotyphla > Soricidae > Suncus > Suncus etruscus. The sequence continues at coordinate 82,961,816 of NC_064852.1, forward strand.
CTCAAATAATTATGGAAACAGTACAATAGTTTAAGCTATTTTAGATGTCCTTCTGTTTTATCTGGCATATGCTGCCTAAATGAACTGGGTATTAATGCATTTTTATTCTTAGAAAATTCACCTCATATGTTTAAATAGCAATTCCTCTCCTGTAGGAGTGGTTAAATAGATTATATTATAAAGAGAAAGAAAAATAGATAAAACTATTTATACAGACATCATTTGGGAGTTATGGTTTTATTGTATTGTTTAAAAATGCATAGAAAACACCTGACACTGGCTCAGAAATAACAATTGCAGTGTTTGATATGCTCTGTTGAGTGATATATTTTGCCTAAGTTAAAAAATATCATTAACATTTAAACTTCACCTGTTATTGCAAAAGCTGACATAATACAAGTTTGATTGAAATCTAAACTATTTTAAGCTTATTGGTTTTTTTTTTCCAAATCTAAATCTGAAATGAAGGTTTTTGTGAAATGGGCACTAATTGAAAATATATCTAATTAAACAAGCTCTATCTCCAGCATTTCCTAAGGCACTGCAAAATGCATTCTTTTTAGAATAATTTACATTAGCTAGCAGCAGGTTGCTAAGTCAGAGAGTCCAAGCTCCAGACCTCTGACGTGGATGACTTCCTGCCGGATTTGGCAAGAGCTGGATCTCTTCCTGTGTAGCTTCCGTGTAAATCCAAACGCAATCGGGGCATTCCCAGCTCCTTCTTGCTCCCTGGATTTTCACCACTGTCAACCTGTTTCCATAGCTTGGCATTTCAGGATTTTCCGAGCTCTTTACCAGGTGCGTGGATTTTGAAAAGCTCTTACTTAAAGGCAGAAATGCGGGTCAAAGGGAACTTAAGAAAAAGCAGAGAGGTAAATACAAGACCCCCACACTCTCCAGGTTCCACAATTTGAGACAAATACTCACCTCTCGTTTTAGTCCTCTGATTTTTATTTTTCAGGATGATGAAAAGATGGCTGCCAAAATATTCACACAAGTGAAACAGCAAGCATAAATCCTCCATTTCTGAGCTCTGAATTGGGATCTTGCACTTAAAATATTATGGGAGAGGGAGATTAGATTACCTCATGGACAGTGGTTGTGAAAGATAGATCTCTGCATGTATGAGAATACATGAATACTCTATACAGTTTCTTTAGTGACAGAAAGCTTACTTTATATATTTTATCTCATTTATTTGCCAGATACTTTTGATCCTAATGGTCATTGCTCCCCCCACCCCCTCTTGTTTCCATAGCACTTTCTTATGCAAGGAGCTAAACAGTGATTAAAGAAGCAGGATGAAAAGATGGCACAGTCAGTGCTGGTACCGCCAGGACCTGACAGCTTCCGCTTCTTTACCAGGGAATCACTTGCTGCTATTGAACAACGCATTGCTGAAGAGAAAGCAAAGAGACCCAAACAAGAGCGCAAAGATGAGGATGATGAAAATGGCCCAAAGCCAAATAGTGACTTGGAAGCTGGGAAATCCCTTCCATTTATCTATGGAGACATTCCTCCAGAGATGGTGTCAGAGCCTCTGGAGGACCTGGACCCCTACTATATCAATAAGAAAGTGAGTTATTAGTTAAGTTGCCTTTACTTCCTAGACTATTCATTGATTCCCAGCTAAGTACCAGGGCTCTCTGTTGATGAATGTTATGGCTTCTTTCCTTTCTCCAGGATCACCTGGATCCTGGGGACGGGGGTGGGGTGGAGTTGATCTGAATTATTATTTTGGAGATTTGTCAAACTCACTCATTTGAGTCCACATTTCTGCAAGGGACAAGGATCTGAAAGGTCATCCTACATCAGGATAATCTAGAAGTGCACCACCCCCTTGGTGAAGCAAAGAGTAAAAACAAGAAAGGGAAGAGGGGAGGGAGAGAGAGAGAGAGAGAGAGAGAGAGAGAGAGAGAGAGAGAGAGAGAGAGAGAGAGAGAGAGAGAGAGAGAGAGAGATTCTCTAGTAATTGTTAAATAACTTTTCATGATCTCTAGCTCTGTCTAAGGTACTGATCTTCAGCAAGTTATGTCCTCATACCATAGACTTTGCACTTCTGCTGTCCACAGAAGAAATAATTAATATCAGGTGACATGTAAGTGCCCAAAACAAAGAGTTTAGCTAGGAATGTGCTTCAGCAACAACTTGTAACTATTGGTCCTGTCCCCTGCACCATCCAAAGAGGCTCTAATGAAGAAATTTAAAAATTAGTCCTGAAAGTGCATTTTTTGTAGAACTTTTGCTAATTTAGAAGCATTCTAAACTGATATTAAAGATTCTTCTACAAATAAAAAGAGGTTGATAAAAACAAACAAACAAACAAACAAACAAAGCTAGAAAGTCCTGAAGTTTCCAGAGGAAATTCTTATCTAACTGAAAAGCACTAAAGGCCTTGTTGTGTGTGTTTGTGTGTGTGTGTGTGTGTACATGAATTATAATGTGTTTTTAATGTACTGACTTGCATTAGTACTTTATAAAGATACTAAGAATTTGTTTTTATTGCTACATATTTTTTAAACTTTTCATCAAGTTTTCAAGCTGCTTGCCAAATTTAAACAAGTGTAGAACATGGAGATAGAACACTTATAAACATGGCATTAACTGCAATTTTGTCATCAAATTATTATAAGACTACAGTTGTTAATAATAGTCTAATCTTTCCCTAAGAATGTCCTTAATGCATATTTTAAATTTCATTTGATGTGTTGTGTTTTCTTTTTCAGACATTTATAGTCTTGAATAAAGGGAAAGCAATCTCTCGATTCAGTGCCACCTCTGCCCTGTACATTTTAACTCCCTTCAACCCTATTAGAAAATTAGCTATTAAGATTTTGGTACATTCATATCCTTTCTTTCCCAAGGAGTCATTTAATATTATTTTGTTCTTTGGTTGAATTATTGAGCTAAAAATAATTATTATAGATACTTGTATTTGGCAATGTTATTTGTTCTTTCTTTTTCGTTCTTTTTAATCAACAGTTAGCACAGTGTAAAATGAGATTGGAGGTAAGTGAACCACTTTTCTTTACCTAAGTTTCTCTTCTCTCATTCCTTTACTTTTATGCCTTTGCTTCCTAAGTCCTACACATGCTCCCTAACACAACCAAGAACTTTTCACTCATTGATTACCATATTACCAAATTTGCCTTCTAGATGATTTTAAATTTTGCAGTATCATGTAATTGGCAAATCAAGCTAATTTTCCTTGCTGTTTATAGATTAAAAATATAACCTAATTCATTCCGCTTTTTCTTTTCAGTATCTAAAGCTTTCATTTAATGTTCATAGTTTTGACTATATAAACACTAGTGTTTGAAGTGTTTCTTCAAATTCTTTTTACCTACAACATTTACATTTGTTTTTCTTTCTTTTTCTTCCCTCTTTACTTCCTCCTTTCTTTATACCGTCTTTCCTTTCTTCCTTCCAATCTTCCATTCTTCCTAACTTTCTTTCTTCCTTCCTCCTCTCTTCTTCTTTCCTACATTCCTTCCTTCCTGCCTTCCTTCCTTCTACCTTTCTTTCTTCCTTTAACCTTTTTCTTCCTTTCTTCTTCCCTTCCTCCCTTTCTTCCTTTATCCCTTCCTTCTTCCCTCCCTCCCTTTCTTCCTTTTTCATTTCCTTTTTCCCTCTCTCCTTCTATCTTTCTCCCTTTCTTCCTCCCTTCTTCCCTTTCTCTCTTTCTCCTTTCCTCTCTCCCTTTCTTTTTCCCTCCCTTCCACCCTTCCCCCTTTTCTCCTTTCCTCCCTCGCTCTTTCCCTCCTTACCTCCCTTCCTTCCTTGCTTATTCCCTCCCTTCCTCTTTCCTTCCTTTCTCTCCTCTCCTTCCTTCTTTTCTTTCATCCTTCCTTCCTTCTCCACATTATAAGATTCTGGATTTCCCAACTACAGTATGCCCTTTCTGTTGATGGAGAGGTATGTGCCCAGGAAGATGGTAAAATCTATATGAACTCCTGAGTGGCACATACCATTCCAGACATCCCTCAATGAGCCAGTTGTTGAGCAGAATTTGAGAACCACTTTATCTTCATGATGTTCAAGAAGTTCATTGATAACCAATTTTCAGGGAGTTGTGTTCCTTAAAATGAGTTGAATTTGTGCTTTTCTTAGAAAAAAATCTATTCAAATCTCCACATGAACTCATGATCTTGGTAAATGTTGCAGATAAAATATTGAAGAGAAAATATAATGAAGTAAAATAGTTTTGCTTAAAAATATGAGAGAGGGCCAAAGTGGTAGCATAGCAATAGAGCATTTGCCTTGCACACAGCTGACCCAGGACAGACACAGGTTTGATCCCTGGCATCCCATAAGATCCCCCCAGCCATGAGCAATTTCTGAGCACAGAGCCAAGAGTAACTCCTGAGTGCTTCCAGGTATGGCCCAAAAAACAACAACAACAATGAAAGAAAAAAATAAACTGACAAAATTACAAGAAAAAAAATGAGAGAGAAATGAAGAGACAACTTTATTAAATGAATAAAAAAATGTGTGTGTTGAACTCCAGTATAAAAGAAAGGTACCCTGTAAACAAACCATAAAATGCAGAGTCCCCTAGATTGGAATGCTTCATGTTGACATGAAACCTTATTTCATATTTTTCCTCTCTGCCCAAACTGCTTCAACTTTATCTGAAAGTTGTTGCTAAGGAGATGTTCAGGGAACCAGCCTATTAGCCCTGGCTGTTTCTTTGTTTCCCTCAGTCCTCAGGGCATCATTCCTGGCTATCTGTGATCTCTACCTAGGTTCTGGTTTTTGTTCTAAGCAGACAATATATCTTGTTTCTCCAAACATTTGTTAAGGTTTTTTCTAAAAACAAACAAAAAACAGCAAAAATATTACATTTGTTAATTTGGGTTGTTTGTTTTGGTCACACCTGGCAGTACTGCTGGCTCAGAACTCAAGAATAACTCCTAGTGGGTTTGGGGGACCATAAGGGATGTCAGGGATTGAATCTTTATGCTTGTAAACCAAACATAATCCTTGCTGTACTTTTGCTCCAGCTCCATTAAAGTATTTTTGTCAAAACAATATCATGAAACCCTGCATTTACTGCCAAGAGTCCCCTACCTATTTACCCATCTCACTTCCTTCATTTCTTTTCTTTACTCTCCCCATATCTTTCTATCCCTTCACTTTTGTCCTTTGTAACTTGTTCTTGCTTTGTTGGAGCCGTGGTTTGGTTATAATAACTCAGGAGATTGGGAGACAGGAACAGGAATGTTGCTCAATTCTGGATGAAATATCTATAAAGCATATCCCTAGACTTTGCCTAGCAATTTTGGTTTTGTGGCGGGTAGAACAGCTTGCAATGTTCAGGGCTTACTCCTTGCTCTTGCACTCAGTGATAACTCCTGGTGGGGCTTGGGAGACCATCTGGGATGCCAGAGATTGAAACTTTGTGGGCTTCATATAAGTCAGCTATTTTATCCCTATACGATGTCTCTTACTCCCAAAGTATCTCTTAGAAACCTGGCATTCTAGTACCCAGTCTCCTTCTACTTTTAGTTTATTACTCTCTGTCACTCTCAAGTTGTACATAGGAATGAACATATCAATTTCCTGTTTACATTTTTTTAAGACTAAAACTTGTAGGTGTGATTTTTTTGTTTGTTTTCGTTTGGGAGTCATAGCCACTATTGGTCTGGGGCTTCTGACACAGGAATCACTCCTGACAATGCATATGGGACCATATATCGCTGTGGATCATAACAAGGTTTCCCAAATGCAAAGCCTACTCTAATGTTCTTGAGCTCCTGCATGTGATATATCTATCAAAAGCAGTAATATTTCTTCACTTATTTTTCAGAAGAACCCAGTTAGACAGATTTTAAAAAGTGTCTAAGTTAGCATTAGAAAAAAAAGTGTCTATGTTAGCATTAGAAATAAATGCTAATTGATATTAGCTTGCCTGAATTTTAATTATTTCAAACTCTGGAATTATGGTCTAAATTATGTTTATCATGATTTTGAATATTCATGCCCTGAGCAAATTTTTCCAGAAATAAATTATATATTTAAGAAATTATATATGTAAACTCAATTTATATATATTATTATGTTGAAAATTTACTCTTAATAATTTATTCATAGTAAATATGTTTTGAATAAGTAAAAATGTTTTTAGAGATTAGAGAACCTGTTGCAAAACAAGTGACAGATTTGAAAGTTTAAATAGGTTATAAAAGATAAAAGGATCTTTTGTTTCAGATCTTTAGTTGGGATATGGTGTATTTCATTGAAAATTTTGTGAGAACTAATTTCTCCAATTAAAGACCATCTGTGAAAAGAGACTCTCAGTACTAAAGGAGAAGGACAACATTTATATCTGGAAATCTGAGCCTTAAGAAAACCATTTATGCCAGGGATCTCTACAAATCATAATACAACATAACTTAGAAAAAAGAAGAAAACCCGAAGGGCAAGATTGCTAGCCAGAAGTTATAGAACTTAAACTATAATGCAGTTAAGGTAAATCTATCAAGCTTTCCAAAATATAACAAAACTCTCTTTTGCAAGTTCACAAATGCTTTATAACATCAAATATATTAATATATAATGTAGATTTGTTTCATTCTATTTGCCTATATTAAAATATTATATTTTAGAGCAATCATCTTGAAATAAAAAATAAAGAAAAGGTATGCGCATGTGCATTAATCTTAAATAATATAGACACAACCTCCAGTCTTGACACTGGTATGCTTTAATTGGAAACATTAAAACACACACACATATCTATATCTATCTATCTATCTATCTATCTATCTATCTATCTATATATATATATATATATTATATATATATATAAAATTCTGTGCAGTTGCAACTGATTTTCCCAATTATTTTGCTTTTTAATTTTCATAACAAAGCCCAGGCTCAAATTCTTGTTTTATGACTTTAAACATAGTGACTTCTGCTAGAAAATTAAAATTACTCAGAGATAGTTATAGGTCTGGGTACGAAAGTGATCCTTGTACATTTATTATTATAATTTATAAAGCATAAAATAAAGGTCCCCAACAATAAAGAAATTAGTATTTCAACCTAGATTGAGACTCCTACTTATAGCAAACTTGCCAGTTTCGTAAAGATGTTCTCTCCATTCAGAGCAGTTGCATATAAAATCAGCTTTATTTGGCAGAATAAATCATACTTATGTTTACTATATTTTTGCCAAGATACATTTTGAAGACAAAAATATTTTCATGTGCAGAGTATTTTATTTGGCTAATTTAATAAAAAAAAGTCTATATTTGCTAGATAATAAGCAAATAAAAATAATCCATATTTCTAGTTTAATATCAATTTTAAATGTGCTTCCTGTCAGGTTTTTTGGGGTTTTTTTTTTTTTTTTGGTTTTTGGGCCACACTCAGTGACACTCAGGGGTTACTCCTGGCTATGTGCTCAGAAGTCGCTCCTGGCTTGGGGACCATATGGGACTCCAGGGGATCGAACTGCGGTCCGTTCTAGGCTAGCACTGGCAAGGCAGACACCTTACCTCTAGCACCACCACACCAGCCCCCAGTTTTTTAAATATCAATTTAACATATAACTCTCTTCTGTAGTCATTACACATATATTTGATCACTTGAAACTATTTTGATTATTATATTAAAATATTACACTGAAATAAAAATGATATCAATACTCCTATTTAGTTATTTTTATATAAACTATGAGCTTATGAGGAGAAAATAGTAAAAAGTAAAGCATATTTTTAGCTATTGATACATGTTACTAGTTAAAATGAAGCCACGTAAAAAGGAAAAATTAGAAGGTACTGTTTAAGATCTAAATGTAAAAAGGAAAAATTAGAAGGTACTGTTTAAGATCTATATTGTAGTTGGTAAATGGAAAATATACCATTTAGACAAAGATCTAAGACTGTGACAGAGTAAACTACATTAACTTGTCAGGGAATTAGGGAGAAGATACTAGGAATATCAAGTAAAAAACAGTAAAGATGGACATGCAGCTTATGTCCAAGAATTGTCAAGGAGATTAAGAGTTATCAGTGCCAAATGAGAAATGTAGACTATAAGCAGACATGATCTGTAAGAGGAGAGTTAAAGGTTGAAATTGGTGACTGCTGTGACAACACTCAATTTACTCTGATTGGCCTAAGGAGAGTTGATTGAAGGATTCCAGTAGCAAAGTGTCATGACCTGAATCATTAAAACCAATGACAATTTAAAATATGACTCTTGTTGCTGAAAAAGAATAGATTGCCTTGTGGGGAAAGGTTTGAAAGGAAGAAGACACACTGGGAGTCAATTGCCATTTTCAAGAAAAAACATGATGGCAACTTGGAATAAGGTAGAAACAGATAAGTAAAAAAGAAATTTAAAAAATCATCTTTGATGCAGTTAGATATATTTTGTAAAAAAAAAATTGAGCGCATTTGGAAAACTTGAATGTACTATAAAGAAATGAGCACAGTTAAGAATCACTTACTTGTTTACCTCTGTCAAAAAAGTAGAGTTGCTGTTTGCTGAACTTGGGCTCCTCTCAGGTAATGTCCGGTGGGTAAACTTAAGAGCTTGAGCTTAAACTTGTCTTCTTTTCACATGCATGTCAGTGAAGGTGATGAGAAATTAGTGGAAATGTAAAGCTAGAGTCGAGGAGATTGCTGGATTAAAGGTATGATATTCAGAGTTCTCAGCATACAGTTGGTATTAAAGTCATAACAGAGACCTGAAACACTAACGTTCACATAGCTAATGCTATGTAAACATAAATAAGAGCAGTCTTATTTAACTTACAAGAGTAGGAAAAAAAGATGGCAGTATCCAAAAAATCATGATTTAAATCCTACCTCTGAGGATTATTTATTAGCTATATGACCTTAGGTAAAGTCATTCTAATTATTTGCAATCTCCTTTTCACCATTTATAAGATAACAATTAGAATTAAATATTAATTCTAGCAGAATATGCAAATTCCAAGAATCATGACTAGGATTTGACAAGTATTTAAGTGATAGGTATGGCATTTGCTATTAAAAATTGTATTATATATAATATAATATAATATAATTAATATATGTTATATTATATATTATTTGTATATTATATATTATATAATATATAATAATATAATTCTATTGCAATTCTTTTAAAATTAGCAAATAAAAATGCAAATTACTAATTCTTCAAATAATTTATACAAATAAGTTTCTACAAGTTTTTTTTACTAACAAAGTGATAGTTTATGAGCTGAAATAAGAATATTAAGTGAAATAAGAAACAATATGATTAACATCCTCACTTTTCAGATAAATCAATTAGTCCAGTTTTGTTTTGAATATTTGCAATGATACACTTTGTTAATGTTAGTGTTAAAACTATAGATCAGGGACCAAAGCGGTGGCACAAGCAGTAAGGTGTTGCCTTCCACGCTAACATAGGACTGAATGTGGTTCGATCCCCAGCGTCCCATATGGTCCCCCAAGCCAGGAGCAATTTCAGAGCGCATAGTCAGGAGTAAACCCCTGAGTGTCACCGGGTGTGGCCCAAAAACAAACAATCTCACCCACAACAACTTTAGATCATATTTTTAGTTCATTACCTTTTGCTTTCCCATTTAGTAGAACAAAATTTCATTTCTAAATCCTTAGTTATATTAGACTGAGGACATTTTCAATATATTTAAGGCTTTTCAAAGTTTTTCAAAAAACACAATTTACTACTACAATAAACAAGTGAGGCTCTGTGGGCCAAGGAGATTGTATGACAGGAAAGAACTTGCTTTGCAGTTAGAGGCTCTGCACTCTATCAAAGAAAATGTAGGGGTGGGGGATTTTTAAAAATAGAACTTCATAGCTCATCCCACAATTACATGGTTAAAAATTTTGTGATTTCGAGGGCCAGAGAGATAGCATGGAGGTAAGGCGTTTGCCTTGCATACAGTAGGACGGTGGTTCGAATCCCAGCATCCCATATGGTCCCCCGTGCCTGCCTGGGTCAGTTTCTGAGCATAGAGCCAGGAGTGACCCCTGAGCACTGCTGGGTGTGACCACCCCCACCAAAATTTTGTTTGAGATTTTCGAGGTACCGAGCGATAGCACACCAGGTAGGGCTTTTTCCCTTGCTTGTGTCTGATCTTGGTTCCATATGCAGGATATCAGCATCTCATATGTCCCCCGAGTCTACCAGGAGTAATTTTTGAGAAAGACTGGATGTGGCCCATCCCCCCAAATGTGACTTTTTTTCCCACGCAGAGAAATATTTAGGAAATTACTAACAATTAAATAATTTAAGAATTAACAGTATGTATGTGACATTTAGCAATATTTCTGCTGTCTCAGAAACTAGTGCCTTAGAACAAGGCACTGTCATACAATCTTTCTTACTCCATTTTTACATCAAAACACCTCTCACAAAACTATATTTGTTTCTAGCTTTTAAGCTGTGGCCCTAGGGTAATGTAATTGAATGTGCTGTTATGAAAATTTTGGCAACAGTGACAGGTTTTTGAATTCATAACAACTATAAATCAATTCAAAATAAAAAGAAAAATTAATTCAAGATGTTTTTACGGTATTCAACTGTACTGTAGTTTTTTTTTTTTAATCAGATAAGAAGGGGTTGGAGAGGTAAAAAATTTAAGAAGCCCTACTTTTTTTCTTATACAAACTACACTTTGTGTTTATGTATAACATGTAAAATATATACTAAAACTAAAGTTAAGAATTTACCAACACCCTGAGTTTCTATCTTCAATACTATATGGGCCCAAGTATTGCTGATATCCCCAATTGGCCCCCAGCACCACCATAGAGGAGTATCACTGCTATTAGCAATGAAAGTTAAGTTCCACAGAGTTGGATAAATATAGCTGAGTGTGCTCTCAACAATATTTTCTATATTTATATCTTACAAATATACTCCACCCCACCCAAAATCCATGCACATTTTACACTGTACCGCATCCTTTGTCCTATGCAAAAGGTACCATATTTTGTACTGCTATTATGACTATTCAGGAGTCTATCAAGACTTCTAAACATATATTGTTCTAGGATGGTGTTCTTTTGAAAGAAAAAAAGATGTTCATTTTGATTCTCTGTATTGAGAAAATAAAATGAAATCTATGTATTTTGTTACTAATTATAGGACATTGAGGGTTTCTATATATTTTCAACTATGTTAGCACTAATTAAAAATAATTGCTTATTTCAAGCCTTTGTATTTTTTTTTGTTTGTTTTCGGGACACACCCGTTTGGTGCTCAGGGGTTACTCCTGGCTAAGCGCTCAGAAATTGCCCCGGGCTTTGGGGGGGGCATATGGGACGCGGGGGGAGGGGTTTGAACCATGGTCCTTCCTTGGCTAGCGCTTGCAAGGCAGACAACTTACCTCTAGCACCACCTCGCCGGCCCCTCAAGCCTATGTATTTGTTAAAACAAGCCAAAAATCACACTATATTCCTTAGCCAAAATATATACTTTAAAATAAATGTGACTAATAAAATAAATTTTTAATGATTTTTAACAGTCAACAAATTTTTTTTTGGAGTTTTTGAACCACACTTGGTGACGCTCAGGGTTTACTCCTGGCTATGCCTCAGAAATCTCTCCTGGCTTGGGGGACCATATGGGAGGGACACCAGGGGATCGAACTGAGGTCTGTCCTGGGTCAGCAGCATACAAGGCAAACACCCTACCGCTGTGCCATCACTCTGGCACTAACAGTTAACAGATATTGAAAATAATTAGAGATAATAAAATTGACTCCACTTATTTCTTAATTTGTGACTTGGTGGCCAGAGATATAGCATGGAGGTGAGGCATTTGCCTTGCATGCAGAAGGATGGTGGTTCGAATCCCAGCATCCCATTTTAAAACAAATTAGTTTTGTTTTCCTTTGTAGATGTGGATACTTTATGATGATGATGATGATGATGATGATGATGCTTTTTGGGCCACACCCAGTGAGGCTCAGGGGTTACTCCTGGTTATGTCCTCAGAAATCACTCCTGGCTTGGGGGACCATATAGGACTCTGGGGGATTGAACCAAGGTCCTAGGTTAGCCACGTGCATGGCAAACACCCTACTGCTTGCACCACCACTCTGACCCTGAGTGAATACTTTAAGTGAATCTTTTATTGCTAAAATTATAACCATGCATAGATAATAACTAGACTTATGGTGATCATTTTTTCTTATTATACTACTATTGAATCATTATAACCTAAGGTAATCTTATATGTCATCTATACCTCAAAAAGGCTATAGTTATGCAACGTAAAAACATTTGTTTGAGCCTAACACTCTGATTGTGACTTACTGGATAACACTTACCTTTCCTATGTTTTTTATTAATATTTGAATATATTTTGTTATTATGTATAATTAAATTTTACTAGCATTTTTATATTTAAAAAGTAAGAAATAGTGATTCGTAGATATCATGAATCATATCACAACTCATATAAATCTTATTAGCCCTATATTCCTCCTTTAAATATACATATTTAATAATAAAATACATATATATATGATTGTTTTTCAAGCCCTTGTTCTTATTTGAGCATGTGTCACACTTGCTTGTCTCTATATCTTTTTGCTTTTTCACTCTGGAGAAGCACATGTTCTTCATGTTCTTTTCCTTCTTTCTCACCCCTTACATCTTTCTTTTTTTCTTGTTTTTTTGGGTTGACATTGGGTTAAACCCAGAAGTGCTCTATGTTCACTCCTGGCTCTGCACTCAGGAATAACTCCTGGAAGTCTCAAGGGACAAAATGGGATGCAGTAGATAGGGCCTGGGTTGGCTTTGTGCAAGTAAAGCATCTTACCCATTGTACTATCACTCCAGCCCATCCCCTCACATCTTTCTAAGTAAGTTTCAATAAAAAACTATCTTGTTTCACTATATATATGTACATATATATATATATATCTGTATATAATATACACACATATGTAAACTTAGATGCTCAAACATTTGAAGATATAATTATATGCTGATTTTTGTTTCACACCAATAAATATATTATCGAATATTATTAAAAAGGAAAAACTATGATTCTACTTAGTAATAAGTAAATTGAATTGAAGCTTTGAGATATAATGGTAAAAAATACAGACATAATCCTAATTCTTATTCTCATCAAGCTGATAGTCATAGAGATGATCAATATAAAAATTCATTGTTGAAAAATACTATCAGGTGGTATTGACCCTGATAGGTCAGGTTCTATTTTGAACAACATACTATTAGAAGTGAATTTTCGGCCCAGAGTGATAGCACAGTGAGTAAGGCATTATCTTGCACATGACTGGTCCAGGTTCAATCCCAGGTATCCCAGATGGTCTCCCAAGCCTGCCAGGAGTGATTTCTGAGTGCAGAGGAGTAACCCATGAGTGTTGCTGGGCATAGCATAAAAAAAATCAAGTGATATTTTTTATTTCAGTGCTAAAGGAAAAGAAAGAAGTGATTTTTATTTATTTCAGTGTTAAAGGAAAAGTATGAGTCAGCTAATGAAGTGGTGAATATTTCCAGGAAGAAATGGTATTTTCAAAGACCTTGGTTTGAGAAAGTACATCTTATATAAAGACATAAACCAATGACAATAATATTCATCTAGGAAGAAAGACAGTAAAAAAGGAAAGATTGAAAGTAATGAGGTATACAATGTTATATGTCCTAATATCTTGACAACGTTAGGGTATTTGATCATCTTTCACAGAAAAGAGAAAATGATTCAAATTAGATTTACAAAGGTCAGTTTTGACACAGTGCAGCAGAATGAATTGAAAAAATATTAAACATGAATTCAAAAAATCACTTTTGAGGAACCTAAGTAATCTAGGTTAGACTTGGTACTATGTAATGATGTGGACCTGAAAATATATATTGAGTCTAGAATAGCAGGTATAATTGTCAATAATTGGTATTCAAGTGAAAGGGTGACTTATGGTCAGAGAGAATTCCTAGGTTACTAGCTAGACCATGTGATATTTTCTAAGATAGAGGTGTGTAAAAAGAACAGTATTTCTTGAAATAGTGAAACCAAACAAAATTTGTTTTAAAATTCCAAATCTTTGGTTAGTTTTGAAGTATTAATGAGATAAGTAAGTAGAGATATTGCATAAACTTTTAGGTTGTGAAGCTCAGAAGCAGATTTTAGCTTGGAGAAAATTATTTGAGTTAGAAGAGTATATATGGTCCATAAAGCTATTATTTATTAAACAACTCAGATGAGTACAACAAAGAAAGTTGCTACCACTTAGATATCTGATGTTCTTTTGTTTAAAAAGGAAAATGAAAAATTTTAGAGAATAAAAAAAAAGTTGCCTATAGGGTATGATAAGAAAAATATCACTTAGTTCATGCCATATGTAAGCAAAGAAAGGGAAACATGAAAGGAGAAAGAATTTTGCTCCTGAGAAAATGTGTCGAATAAAGATCTCAAAATTATCCTGATTGTAATAATAAAAACAGGGAGTGCTTGTCATTCTTAGACAGAAAATCTAGAAGGCTGAAGATATAAAAGTTACAAGAGTAAAAGAAATGATGAATCATTATTTTCAGAAGTTTCACTGTGAAATAAAGATGTCAATGCTATAGGCAGTTAAAGAGAAGAGATGGTAGGAGTAGGCTAGTATTCTTCACCACGGAGCCAGGAGTCTTGATCAGTACAGTTAGTCCCTAAACACTGTCTAAACCCACCCCTCGAAAAGAATAAATAAACAAAAGAGGAATGTGGATTTCATGGGAAGAAAGTGTCCCCCCCTAAAACAAAAACTTAATGAGTTGATAGAATCAATAGAATGGGAAGTAGTTAAAAATGAGAACAGAAATATCAGACAATTCTGAAGTGTTCTCAGAAGTTAAAAAATAAAAAGTCTAAAACTAGGTGAAGGATATGAAAACTTCTCACATTGGCACAGAAAAAATAAGTTTCTTTATTTTGTCAATTTAAGGTATGGCAACCTGATATTGTCTTAAGTTAGTGAAGCAGGAAGTAAACTCATCTGTTTGAGTTGAGTAGGGAAATAAAAATGGTAGAGAATGGAGGAGATCAGAGGATATTTTAATTAATTATCTTTGCAGCAATTAGGAGTCAGAGTGAAGTGGATAAATATAACTATGTTGAGAATAGTTGAGTTTGAGAACTTAGAATGGTGTCATCCTTGCAGAAAGTTAGTTTTTCAGTACACTTCAGCAAATATTAGATCCAGAGAATAGCAAGTCATCTTTCATTTTATCCTTTTGTGTGTTTTTAGTAACTAGGGGAGAATGTTTCTTTTTTGCAAATGGTGCTGTTTATGTAGGGGCTTCATATGACTCATCTATATCTTGTGCTTTCCTGTAGGTGCTTTTGAAGCTGATAATTCTGTGCTTGTCTTGAAAATTATAAAGTAAAAAAATTAATTATTACTTTTACTATAGCCATCTTTCACTGAAAATAAGCTACCTTTGTTTTTAAACCATTAATGGCTACTTACTGTCTATTTTAATCGCCCTTAAAAATACTACTGACATGAGGCTGGAGCAGTGGCACTAGAGGTAAGGCATTGCAAGCGCTAGCCTAGGACAGACTTTGGTTCGTCCCAAATGGTCCCCCCAAGCCAGGAGCAATTTTTGAGCGCATAGCCAGAGGTAACCCCTGAGTGTCAAATGGTGTGGCCCCAAAACAAAACAAAATAAACAAACAAAAATACTGCTGATATTTTTATGTTTAAATAACATGAAGTTATAATGAAAATAAAGAAAAGAATGGATAGAAATAATATTTATTTACTCTAAAAGTTTTATGATTGTATATAAACCTACATTAAAAATGTTTCTATAACTACAACTTATCTTTTTGTGCATTGTTGGATACTATTTAGCATTTAATATCATAAATGTTATTTTAGAATCTAACTACCAACTAGTAAATAATTCTTGTGCTTGCTTGCAGTATAAAGAAAATTGAATGTCATTTGAACATATCTACAAAGGAAAAATGGGGTAAAGTAAAACAAGATAGATGCTGTAAGTAGCATCATCTATGATTCAGGAAGTTAAGAAAGCAGTTTATTGAGCATCTACAATGCTAGATATAGTTATGGGAAAGTTAACATATTTTAGTTAATATTTAGTTAACAAATACATATAGTAACATTTAATTAGATTCTCATTACCATTTTGTGAAAAAGCTCTTTTTCTTTTTTATAGGCTCAAGGAATTTACTAATATGTAATTTGGCAACAACAGGTACATATGTTAGTAAAAGTATTAATGTCTTCTATCAGAATCAGGATGTTATGTGCAATTAATTATTTCATTTAAACATTGCATCAGCATTACACTCAAAAGATCATTTGATGGCTTAAATTATCTTGTTAAACTTTTGTGAGGCTTTATATACACATAGAAATTGCAGTTTAGTTGCTGAACTATATTTGTCATTAAAAAACATTAAATAGAGAAGAACTGGAGACAAAGTTTGGGGATTGAGATGCTTCCCTTTCATGGAATTTAATCCCATTTTGTTTTCTGGCACTGCCTAGAGTATCTTGAAGACAACTGGTAGTGATCTCTGAGCACAGTAAGGAGAAAGCCTTGAGCAATGCTGGATGCTGACCTAAAACTCAAAAAAAATTAATTAATTAATTAAAATAAAAAGCTGAATGGGTATGTACCAAATCTGAGTTTGATCGTTGGACCCACATATCCTCTGAAAATGCCAGAAGTGTGGAAGATCCCAAATGCCACTGGCTTGAACCCCCAAACAGAAATAAATTGATAAATTATATACCAATGAACTCACTTATTTGTGTTTAATCTTGAATTATGTAAAGCATTTAGGATAGTTGATAACTTGATTTGGTTTGGATATGTGACTACTGAATTATAGAAATAAAAATATTCTCAATAATAAATTTAAAAAGGACTTAAAAGTTGCAAACTTCATGGTGACAAAGGTGGATGCTTGCATAAAAGTGGGGCTTTCCATTGCCTTTTTTTCCTTGACTTGATTCTTCTACTTTATTCAATGTGCTCATCATGTGCACTATTCTTACCAACTGTGTATTTATGACCATGAGTAACCCTCCAGATTGGACAAAGAATGTGGAGTAAGTAGAAACTATCTTTCATAAATCTATTTCAATATTATTATGCTCTTGCATTTTAGGTTACACACAGCCATAATTTTCTTTATCATAATAGCTACTGTTGAACAATTATCGAAGTTTATTTTAATCTCTCACTTTCTCTAAGAAAGTTTACTTTCATAATAGTAATACACAGTTATTTATATTTATAATGTGTTGCCTTTTGAAATATCTTTATTGAAGTGCCATGATTACAAACATATTTGTAGTTGGGTTTCAGTTATAAACCCCCCCTTTACCAGTGCAACCTTCCCACCATTAATGCCACCCATCTCCCTTCACCCACTGCCTGTATTTGATAGATGCAATTTACTTCTTTCACTCTCTACCATTGTCATGAATGTACTTAGTGTAGTTATTTATCTAACTGAACTCACCACTCTTTGTAGAAAGTTTCATATTGTGGGCCGCTCCTTTCAGCCCTTTTTTCTATTGTCTCTGGGTATTATTACAATAATGCTTTTATTTTTCTTAAATCACAGATGAGTGAGACTATTTTGTGTCTATCTGTCCCTCTGATTTATTTCACGTAGCATCATAGTTTCCATGTCCATCATGTATAGGAAAATTTCATGATTTTATTTTCCCTAACAGTTGCATAGTATTCCATTTTGTGTATGTCCCACAGTTTCTTTAGCCATTGATCTATTGTTGGTTGTCTGGGTTGTTTCCAGATTCTGGCTATTGTAAATAGTGCTGCAATGAATACAGGTGTGCAGAAAGCATTTTTTACATTATGTTTTTGTGTTAATAGGGTATATCCCCAGGAGTGGTATTGCTGGATCATATGGAAGCTCAATTTTCAGTTTGTTGAGGAATTTTCTCTTTGTTTTCCATAAAGGCTGGCCTAGATGGCATTCCCACCAGCAGTGAATGAGAGTTCCTTTTTCCCTCCATCCCTGCCAGCACTGACTGTTCTTGTTCTTTGTGATGTGTGCCAGTCTCTGTGGCATGAGATGATACCTCATAGTTGTTTTGATTTTGCATCTCCTTGATGATTAGTGATTTGGAGCAAATTTTCTTGTGCCTTTTGGCCATTTGTATTTCTTTTTTGAGAAAATGTATGTTCATTTTTTCTCCCCATTTTTGATATGGTTAGATGTTTTTTCTTGTTAAGTTCTGTCAGTACCATATCTTAGATATTAGCCTCTTATCTGATGGGTATTGGATGAATAGTTTATCTCATTCTGTGGATGGCCTTTGTAGCCTACTCACTATTTCCTTTGAGGTGCAGAAGCTTCTCAGCTTAATATAGTCCCATGTGTTCATCTTTGCTTCCACTTGTTTGGAAAGTTATGTTTCTTCCTTGAATATGCCTTTAGTCTCAAAGTCATGGAGTGTTTTACTACATGTTCTTCTATATACCTTATTGTTTAGGGCAGGGGTCTCAAACTCAATTTACCTGGGGGCCGCAAGAGGCAAAGTCGGGGTGAGGCAGTGCCACATAAGGGATTTCGCTTACCGAATATTCGCAATAAAAAATCGCATTACTGGGCCCGGAGAGATAGCACAGCGGCGTTTGCCTTGCAAGCAGCCAATCCAGGACCAAAGGTCCCATATGGTCCCCTGTGCCTGCCAGGAGCTATTTCTGAGCAGACAGCCAGGAATAACCCCTGAGCAACACCAGGTGTGGCTCAAAATCAAAAAAAAAAAAAATCGCATTAGTAAGAAAAAAAATCGCATTAAATATTTGCATACCCCGGACAGAACTGCTCGGGGTATGCGAATGTTTAATGCGATTTTTTTTCTTACTAATGCGATTTTTTTTTTTTTTTGGTTTTTGGGCCACACCCGTTTGACGCTCAGGGGTTACTCCTGGCTATGTGCTCAGAAATCGCCCCTGGCTTGGGGGGACCATATGGGACGCCGGGGGATCGAACCGCGGTCCTTCCTTGGCTAGCGCTTGCAAGGCAGACACCTTACCTCCAGTGCCACCTACCTGGCCCCACTAATGCGATTTTTATTGCGATTATTCGGTAAGCGAATAATCGCAAATACTGTGATATTTGAAGACCGGCCACGGGCCACAAAATGTTGTATGGAGGGCCACAAACAGCCTGCAGGCCGCGAGTTTGAGACCCCTGGTTTAGGGTCTGATATCAAGGTCTTTAATCCATTTGGATTTAACCTTTGTGTGTTGTGTTAAATAGAGGTTTAAGTTCGCTTTTTTGCATGTGGCTGATTAGTTGTCATAGCACCACTTGAAGAGGTTTTCCTTTCTCCGTTTTGTGTTTCTTGCCCTTTTATAAAAGATTAATTGATCATATGTCTGGGAAACATTTTCTAAATACTCAAGTCTATCCAATTGATCTGAGTGTCTGTCTCTATTCCAATACCATTGTTTTAGTGACTATTGCTTTTAATAATTAGATGTAATTATTATATATAATCTATATCTATATATAAGTTTCATAATTACTGCACATTCAATTACTCGAATATCTGGCATGTCACAAACCCTTTGACTTTCTTTTGAGTCTCAAACTCTTCTGGCTACATATAATAATAAAAATCATATCAATCTTGGGACCAAATATTGAGATAGGACCAGAGTTAAAGTATTTACTTACTTTATATGCCACTGACCCTCATTTAATTCTAGGCACATGGTTCCCTTAACATTACTAAGTGCAACACTGAAGGCCACGTAAGCACCACTGAAGTGACCTGGGGTTCTCCAGCACTGCCAGCAATGCCAGGTTATGCCTGACACAATATGGGAGGGAATGAACAGCACCGTATCGTTAACTTTATATTGCATTGATATCCTGGGTATCTGAGAAACCCAAGAAAAATTTTTTTACTAGCTTGTATAATTTTTTTTTTATCAAATGTCTCTCTTCAGAGCCAGAGCAGTGGTGCAGCAGTAGGGCATTTGCCTTGCATGCAGCTGACCCAGGATGGAGCACAGTTCAATCTCCCAGCATCCCATATGGTCCCCTAAACCAGGGGTGATTTCTGAGTGCATAGCCAGGAGTAACCCCTGACTGTCACCGGGTGTGGTCCAAAAACCAAAAAGAAAAAAAAGTTTATTTTCTATGTTTTACTAGATGATTTATTTATTTCATAATTTTATGATGCATATTTAGTTAAATGCAATTGCCTTTTTTTAATTAATCACACCAAAAGCCAATGTATTTTATATAATGTCTTCATATAGATCCATATTATTTGGGTCTTTTGTTAGTGTAGAAATGCCCTGTTTATTTAATATTTATTATGGCAATAAAAATGTTTTTTAGACATAATGGTTTTTTTGAAATTTTTTTAGATGTGATGCTTATTTTTTCTTTAAGGCCTACCTATG
This sequence comes from Suncus etruscus, assembly GCF_024139225.1. NCBI lineage: Eukaryota > Metazoa > Chordata > Mammalia > Eulipotyphla > Soricidae > Suncus > Suncus etruscus. The sequence continues at coordinate 82,982,233 of NC_064852.1, forward strand.
CTCAAAGAATGCCAGTATGACCAGAATATACTAATTCTTGTTTTCTGTTTAGATCGCCTTTATGATATGTACAGAAAAATTACATACTAGATATTTAATGTGGACATGACTATTTTCTCTCAGGTACACCTTTACAGGAATTTATACTTTTGAGTCACTCATAAAAATACTTGCAAGAGGTTTTTGTTTAGAAGATTTTACATTTCTTCGGGATCCATGGAATTGGTTGGATTTCACAGTCATTACTTTTGCGTAAGTATCAATATGTTTTCTGGAACATAATTTCTTCCTGGAACAGTAACTCATTTTTGGGAGCCTGCATTCTAATTTCCTTTGTGGCATCCCTTCACCAATCAAACAATTTTTTATTTATCATGTGAATTTATAATATTTTCTTCCACTAAATATTTGCATTATGAAGAAATTAGGGACTAGAATAGAAAAAAGAAACACTTTCGCTTCAATTAACACTGAAAAGAATAAAGTTTCCAAGTAACAGATAATGATTAATGAAGATGATATTTTTCTCTTAATTGGGAAATCTGATGGCAACACTCATTGAGGTTGAAAGGGTCTTGATTAAAGACCAATGTAGAATTAGATTTCCCTAAATTCTGAATAACTCTGATTTAATTCTACAGGTATGTAACAGAATTTGTAAACCTAGGCAATGTTTCAGCTCTTCGAACTTTCAGAGTCTTGAGAGCTTTGAAAACTATTTCTGTAATTCCAGGTAAGAAGAAACTGGTATAAGGTGGTAGGCCCCTTATATCTCCAACTGTTTCTTGTGTTCTGTTATTGTGTTTGTGTGTGAACTCCTTATTACAGATATGTGACAGAGTTTGTGGACCTGGGCAATGTCTCAGCGTTGAGAACCTTCAGAGTTCTCCGAGCATTGAAAACAATTTCAGTCATTCCAGGTGAGAGCTAGGTTAAACACCGAGGCTGAGTTTAGCTGCGTTTGTGCTACAGCTTTTGTGCATAAGCCCTGTTGCTTGTAATTTACAGTGAATATATATGTCATAAAGCAAGCGTCAGTACATCATATTTTAGATGAATTTGATTCTTGCTTTTGCTGGATGCTTTCTTTAAAACTGTCCTAAATCAGCCTTTGAGTTTAACAGTTTTTGCATGAGGCACTTGCAGTAATAGGCTATATGGTTTGCATATTATAGCATCAAGCTTTCTGCATAGAAGCTGAACTATGAAGCAAACTGATGCGAATCTGGCCAGTTAGGTACAAAACTGGTAATTAACTTATCTGCATATAAAACTAAACAGTCAGGGATAGCATGAGTGCTGCATGGAGCTCACTTTTCAGATGTCTTCCTTTTTTAACCCAAATTCCATTTTGCATAATTCACAAGTATATAATCTTATGACCCAGAAAATTTAAGATTTTGTACTGCTCTATCATATAGTTTTTCTTAAAATCAATGAGGTTTGTGAGTAAGACATCTGCAAATACAAGCAAATTATTTATACAGGTTGATGTTTAAGCATGAGTAGCAAAATCATTTCTTTTGCTCTAAAGAGTGTTTGGAAATATACGTTTTAGTTCATTCCAATTCAAAAATTTTTAATGAACATACAATTTTTGCTTTCATTCATTTTTCACCAGCTAGCAGGCTTCTCATGAAAGTGTTTTTCAGTCACAAGCATTAAACTAATATTGTTGGCATTCTGCATGATATCTTTATTTTTCAGGACAAGCCTCTCTCATGTTTGTTGTTGATAAAGTAGCTTTTGGATAGGATATTAAAATCCCTCCCTTTTGTTTCATTTGTAGGCTTGAAGACCATCGTGGGGGCACTGATTCAGTCTGTAAAGAAGCTCTCAGATGTCATGATCCTGACTGTGTTCTGTCTGAGTGTGTTTGCACTAATAGGACTACAGCTGTTTATGGGCAATTTGCGGAATAAATGTTTGCAATGGCCCCCAGATAATTCTTCCTTTGGAATAAACGTCACCTCCTTCTTTAATTACTCATTGGATGGAAATGGCACTGCTTTCAATAGGACAGTGAGCATGTTTAACTGGGATGAATATATTGAGGACAAAAGTAAGTTATGCTCTTTTAACAATTAAATTGTTTTATTTTTTAAACATTCCAGAATAAATGTTTGTATATTGATAGGTCTAAAACAATAGTACAACAGGTAGGGTGCTTGCCTTGCATGCTGCATGCTGCATGTGGCTGACCTGGGATCTATCGTTGGCATCCCATATGGTCCCTGCACTCCACTAGGAGTAATTCCTAAACTCAGTGTCAGGAATAACCATTGAGCCTGCTGAGTGTGGCCCAACACAAAACAAAACAAAACAAAAAATTTGCATATTGAAGATTATCTCAAGTGATTTGAATCAATATAGTAAAACTAAAGGCAGATAGAAAAATGACTCACCATCCTGGTATCTCAATTTGTATATGCATCAGAAATTCAAGACACTCTAATTTGATCACTTTCTGATGAGGGGAAAGTATACACCTCAAAATGAACTTTTATATTTTTATCCCAATGTTCTCTTTTTGGTGCTAATCATTGTGGAAACATTATCAGACTAGGTTTAATTTATTGTTGAGGGATAAACATTAGAATAAGTTTAAGAATACCTTATTTAAGTGTACTTTCTAATAATTGAAGCCAACCTATTTGTCATTCAATACCCCAAGTCACTCCTTTCTTCAGATATAATGGCTACCGAACTTTAATTATTCTCTTCATTACAGTCTCTACTAGAATACTTATTTTGAGGAATTCAATCATTATTTTAGAGCCATATTAAATTCTATCACTTCTCACATTATATGAATTAGTTAATAAAGTTATGAAAAGTTGCATTGGAGAGATTATGATTCATTGAATGACAAAATTATTCTATTATTTATAAATTCACCATTTATTAATGTTAAAGTTACAATCTGCATATGAAATTGATTCTCTGTGTCTTCAATTAGCACCTTTTTGGGGACCAAGGGGAAGAACCCAGGGTAATATTCTGGAACAATATGTAGTTATTAGATTATTCTTCAGATTTTATGATTGTATATTCCTCTACAACATATAAGGAGAAAGTGCGTCCCATTATTCTTTTCACTTTTTCATTAATTACTAATACAGTGAAATTTTAAGAAAACATTTCTATTAAGACACTGAGACTTAAAAAGTTATTTATAATGGTGCTGCAATGTTCAAACTCCAATCCATCACCAATATCAACCTCTCTCCATCAAATTTCCAGTTTCTTTTTCACCCCCCAGCCAGCTTTCTGAGGGAGAATTCATTTAATCTAATAAAATTTAAGTTTGAAAAATTTTAGTTGTAGTTATTTTAATAACATTTAAAACATTTTTGTTGACATTTGTATCCAATTATTTCTGTTTTGTTGGTTCTGAGATTCGGATATATATAGGTAAACATCACCTCCACACCACGGATGTGTCTAAGGCTCATGTCTCCTGTCCATGTTGCATTCCATCTATATCTTCTTTAATGACCACCGATCATTCATTTATTTTCTTTCCTATCCTCTCAGTTTTATAATATAGGGACTAGAATAATCTAAGTATCCTTCATTTGATACCTTTCATTAACTTGTCCTATTGTTCTATGTATCACAGATCAGTGAGATTATATTTTATCTGTCTTGTGACTTATGTGACTTAACATCATATCCTCTAGTTCCATACAAGTTGCACCAAATTGTATGATTTCATTCTTCCTTGAAGTTGCATATTATTTCATTGTGTATCCACACATCTGTTGTCAGACACCTAGTTTGATTCCATATCTTAGCTATTGTGCTTTGTGCTGTGGTGAACAATGGTGTGTGTGCACTTTGATGCAAAGTTTTTAAAATGTCAATATAATTAAAAATTCTGGATTTTATATACTGTGGTGCTTAGGTAGATGACTGTATTTTGGGGAGAACTTATATGAACTTTTAAATTAATCAAATAGAGTAGTTTTCTCTTTTTGACAAATGTATGCTCTAGCTTCTTTTTTATTAAATTTTTGATGCCTAAGTAAATTTTATATTTAAATAATCATGTAATGATTGTCACTTTTAAGTAAAAATGATAGTTTTAGTATAGAAAGTGCTATTTGATTCAGGCATAGCAAAAATAAAGTTACCTAGATGTCAAACTAGAAAACAACTTCTTGTATATTATTGGCTAAGTTACACCTACCTGTTCGTTAAATCTTAATAGTAGACACAATATATTACTTTTTTAGTATTCAAGCATTCGGAATTATTTTTATTTATACCATTAGATACAATTTTAGAATTTTTCATAAATTATTACCCTAACTTCTCAAACCATATGAAAGAATAGTCCTTGTATATAGATTCATAAAAATTTTATGTGGATTGTGTTTTTTCCATGAACATGCTTTAGCATGATTTATTCTTTGCTTCCTGAGTTCATCTACTCAACTTATTAAAATTATAAATAAAATATACCTTAAAATAAAAACTAGATGTATTTTTTTTCCGGGTCACACCCAACAGCGCTCAGGAGTTACTCCTGGCTCTATGCTCAGAAGTCGCTCTTGGCAGGCTCAGGGACCATATGGGAATGCCAGGATTTGAACCAATGAAATTCTGCATTAAAGGCAAATGCCTTATCTCCATGCTATCTCTCCGGCCCAAACTATATGTATTTTTAAAAGATATATCTCCTATGATAGTTTACCATATTCACCTACCTGAAAACAATCAAAAAAGAAAAGAAAAGCAAAGGTCTATTAATAACATGCAAACTGAAAAACCCCCTAAGCAAACATTTTTTTATAGAAAATAAGCTAAAATTAGTAGGTTTTATTGGTATAATTTATTTCCACTCTGAAGAATCAAAAAAGTAAATTTTTTTTTTGTAAATAAGCATTAGGTTTTCTCTTTCCTCAGTTTTTGTGCCAAGGCAAACAGCCTTTAAATTGGCCATCATATTTAGAAACAATTCAAACAATTTGAGTTTATATGTGCAATATAGACTGACATGAAATACTGATAATAATTATGCCTTTCTTGAAAAATAATTTCTTTATTTTTAATTCATTTAATTTAATTTTATTTATATTTTAACTTATTTACCATCTAAAACCCCTATTTAAGCTAAAATGTTATCTTTTGATGTTTCAAAGAGAACTGTTAATGAAATAATTTCATTTAGCTATATACATTATACTCTGTCATATTTAAAATTATTGGTCTTTGCTCTTTAAATAGGTCACTTTTACTTTTTGGAAGGACAAAATGATGGCTTTGCTTTGTGCAACAGCTCCAGATTGCAGGGTAAGTGAATTTCAGTCCACTGTTCTATCAGCCTCAATACTGGCCATTTCCCACTTGTTACTCATTCAAAATCTTCCATAAATTCTACTTCACCACTGACTCTCAAAATAGCTTGAATATGTGTGAATTTCTCACCTCCTTCACACACGTAATACCAGTATTTTATTTTGTCATATTAGGTCACAGCTAATTTTTCCAAATAAATCAATGATGAACAGAGAGTTAACAGAATTCCTAAGTTTATTATCATTATAAGTTTGTTATTCCTAAAAATGTTGTTGTCTTCAAGATTAAAATTCAAGATTTTCCAAAGATAATCTCTATATTTAAATGTGATGCATGTATGTCTATCATAGCTAAGAAAGGTATTTAAGAACTTAGATGAAAGGGTTTGCGGGGACCGGAGAGATAGCATGGAGGTAAGGGCGTTTACCTTTCATGCAGAAGGTCATCGGTTCGAATCCCCGGCGTCCCATATGGTCCCCCGTGCCTGCCAGGGGCAATTTCTGAGCATGGAGCCAGGAAAAAACCGCTGAGCATTGCCGGGTGTGACCCAAAATCCACAAAAAAAAAAAAAAAAAAAAAAAAAATTAGGGCCCGGAGAGATAGCACAGCGGGTGTTTGCCTTGCAAGCAGCTAATTCAGGACCAAGGTGGTTGGTTCGAATCCCGGTGTCCCATATGGTCCCCCCCGTGCCTTGCCAGGGAGCTATATTCTGAGCAGACAGCCAGGGAGTAACGCCCTGAGCACCGCCGGGTGTGGCCCAAAAAAACGACACCTCACCGCTAACAAAACAACACACGAACACACACACATCACACACAAATCACACAAAAGAAAGGGTTTGCATGGATTTCAATTTTAATTCCCCTATAAAATGTCACCCTTTCTTTGCCTCAGTTTTCTTATATGACAAATGGGTATACCAATAGAACTATAGCACTTATTATATGCTTCTTAATTCTATGATTGATATCATTTTTGAATGCTTATTAGTAAGAATCCTTGTGCCTGGGTGATAAAGCCTACAGGGAAAATTAGATATATAGTTAATTTTTATCTATTTAAAAAGATTTTTGAATGATAGGTAAAAGCATAATGCTTTTTGCAGGGAAGATGACATGTGGACATTAACAACTAATGCTGGTCAAAAATGTGCCTATGGTATCAGACTCTGTCTTAGGTTACTTTGAGACAAAGTATGATGTCTTTTTTTCTCCAGAACCCACTGTTAAATACTAAAGAATGATATTAATTTCTCATATTATGCTAAGTGCCTTTCATATTATGTCTTATTTAAGGCTTGTACATTAACAAGGCAGGATCTCTTATAATCTTTTTATATATAAAGTATCTGAAGATTAAAAAGTTGAAGGAACTTGCTTAAAATCATTTAGCCCAGTGTCAGACATGACAATACCTAAGTCATTATTTTTATTATTTGATACTCATCTTTTTCTTTCTTTCCTTTTTTTTTTTTTTTTGGTTTTTGGGTCACACCCGGTGGTACTCAGGGGTTACTCCTGGCTCTATGCTCAGAAAACGCTCCTGGCAGGCCAGGCTGACCATATGGGATGCTGGAATTCAAACCACCGACCTTCTGCATAAAAGGCAGACACCTTACCTCCATGCTATCTCTCCGGCCCTTTGATACTCATCTTGATTATTAAGATCACATCATGAAATCTTCAAGATGCAGAGGCATTCCCACCTCTCATTGTACTACCTTTTTATCTTCACTTCTTTTCATGAATACACTCACATACACATTTATGCATTTGATATCTGTGATGAAAATCTATTTTCTAGTACATTTATTTTTCTATTCATGTTTACAAACCCCTATAGATGTTATCATAAAATTGTTTTCATATGATGACATGATATATATGGCAAGTATAAATTACAAAGGAAACCAAACATAGGCAGTAGATTTTATAATTATGTAAATCAGTTCACCAAGTGCTTGATTAAGCACTAGATAATATGAAAGAATTCTGCTTTACCTAATGTCCTATAAATTAGATATTGGCATCTAAAAGCAGGAATGACAGCCATCTATTAGGTCATTACTTAATTTCTCTTTCTTTTTACCTAATTTCAGCCAGTGTCCAGAAGGCTATATCTGTGTGAAAGCTGGTAGAAACCCCAACTATGGCTACACAAGCTTTGACACTTTTAGCTGGGCTTTCTTATCCTTATTTCGTCTCATGACTCAAGATTTCTGGGAAAACCTTTATCAACTGGTGAGAATAATAAAACATTGTTCTGAGAATCTTGAAATTCTGAGATCAAAAAATTATTATAAGATACTTTTTTTGCTTAGAGTGAACTCAACACCTCATATAAAATTTCATAATATATATATTTATTTATTTTGTAGACACTACGTGCTGCTGGGAAGACATACATGATATTTTTTGTGCTTGTCATTTTCTTGGGTTCATTCTATCTTATAAATTTAATCCTGGCTGTGGTAGCCATGGCCTATGAGGAACAGAATCAGGCAACACTTGAAGAGGCTGAACAGAAAGAGGCTGAATTTCAGCAAATGCTTGAACAGCTAAAAAAGCAACAGGAAGAAGCACAGGTATTTTGGCAAACAATTACATTTAAAAAAAAATTCTTGATTCACTGGTCACACAATGGAAGTCACTGACATTTGGTGTACCAAATCAGCAGCAGGCAAAGGACCTGTGTTGACGTGTATAAGGGGTGCATCTACTGTACCTCTTCTTTCTATACAGTCAGTGTAATAAACATAGCCTGTGGTAAGAATTGGGAGGCCTTATCTTTTCTTTTCTTTTGATTTTTTAATATATATATAAAATCCTTCACCAGTGGTCTATATTGTGAATTGGGGGACAAAAAATCAGCAGCAATAGATTAGCATCCAGAAAGGCATAAGTTTTTGATAATTGTTAGAAATATAGTGTTAAGAGAATATAATTTTATTTTCATGATTGCTCTTAAAAGCGTTGACATCAACATGGAATTACAATGTTTCAGAAATTTTTTCTTGTTTATTCAAGCTTACCAAGTCAATATATATATAAATATATATATATATATATTTATAAACAAAATGTCCTCTTAATTCTCTTAGATATGGAAAAACAAAGACCTATTTGATATTATATTTTCTTGCTGAAAAGGCTTAAATGCAAATTTATGAGTTGTGCAAGAAAAACTGACTGGTATCTAAATATACTAAATAATTAGTTTAGTGATTTTTTGGTGACACTTTCTGTCTTTTACCTCGTAAATACTTCAATTTGGACTTAAAATTGAAGGTTTTGAAGTAATACTAAAATTTTTGTGCTCACTTCAGCAGCACATATACTAGAATCTCTAATCTTATTTGTTTGCCTTAACTGCATGAGCTGTTCTAGTTATTTTAGAATATCTTAAATTTTGGTTTGTTTTATTTTTTACTTCCCACCACCAATATCCCCCATCTCCTTTCTTCCCCAGCTTGAAATTTGAACACAGTTCTCTTTTACTGCTGCTTATAATAATATGTAATAAATGTCAGATAAATAAAATATACAGGAATGATAGAAACATTTAACAATATCTCTCTAAAGTTATACTATTTGTTGTTGCTTTTGGGGGGGGGGGTTGTTGGGGTCACACCTGGCAGTGCTCAAGAATTACTTCTAGCTCTGCACTCATAAATCAAGTACTCTTGGCAGACTTGGGAAACACTAAGAATGCCAGGATTGAACCTGGTTGGACCTTGTGCAAGGCAAGTGCCCTTCCCATTATGCTATCACTCTGGCCCCTAAAACTGTACTATTAAAATTTACAGATTCATTCAAACACCATGATAGACAATTTCCCACATATTTTGTTGCACACTTTTAGAGATATTTAATTTATGTCAAAGAGAAAGAAAAGTTTATTAAAAGTTCATACAATTAATTTGATATTTACTTCATCATTTAAAAACGTTCCCCTTTCTTCCATTCTATTTATTTTTTTTGTTATTCTTATTGTTACAGTGACTAGAGATAATATCACCTGACAACAGTGCTAACACACTTGGTTTTGTGTTCCAACAACCATACTTTACATGTGGAGCTGGCTATCACAAATAGCAGTGATCATGTGTTTGACAGATGTCAGTAGTGCTGATGATCAAAAAACCCTGGTCTATGCTTGCAAAGCAGGCACTTTGCCTCTGAGCCATGCCTGCATCCCTATATTCAAACATTTTGACTAGTGCTAAAAGTCACTCTTAAGTAGAAGTGTGAAACATTTAACTCAGAAATTCTTTACCTTCTAAGATTTTTTTCAATTATAGAAAATAGTGTATTATGTAAATATTATTAAATATTTTAAATGTATTCTACTTATTTAGAAAGTGCTTTCACCTAGAAAATTTTCCTAAATAAATATTTGGAAAGCATAGACTAGAACTTACCACCACTGCCCATTTTGGTTTTTAGACCATAACTAGTGGTGCTCAGGGCTTTCTCCTGTTTCTGTGCTCAGAGATCACTCCTGATGTATCTTGAGAGACTATGTGTGGTGCCAGGGGTTTAACCAGGGTCATGAATTTGCAAGATGAATGCCTTCACCCTGTTCTCTCCTGCTCTCTCCATTCACAGAGCTTGAAAATTTTATCAGTCTTATAACTTCCACCTGGTTTCTTTATAGTAATTATTTAATTATTTTTTAGCAATGCATAGTCTGAATGAAAATTGTTCTTAAGGACAAAATTGTGCTAATGAAGATAAGTAATGAATCAACAGAGAATCTTTCAAAATTATTTACAATGATTATTTCCCGGTGCCTATAGGCAGCAGCTGCAGCAGCCTCTGCTGAGTCTCGAGACTTCAGTGGCGCAGGAGGACTAGGAGTCTTCTCAGAGAGTTCTTCAGTGGCATCGAAGTTGAGCTCCAAGAGTGAAAAAGAGCTAAAAAACAGAAGGAAGAAAAAGAAACAGAAAGAACAATCTGGAGAAGAAGAGAAGGAAGATGTAGTTCGAAAATCTGAGTCTGAAGACAGTATAAGAAGGAAAGGTTTTCGTTTTTCCTTAGAAGGAAGTAGGCTGACATATGAAAAAAGGTTTTCTTCTCCACACCAGGTAAAAATCTTAAATTGCACCACTGTACTAACATAATAAAAAGTAATATTATGTCATAATTTGGAAGAGAAAAAGTAACTTTTCCTAGGATGGCATAAAACTTTCAAAATAATGGTTTTATCAAGTATTTTGCTTATTACTTTGAAGACAGCAATAGTTTTATAGCTTCTTAGAATTCAGGACAGGGTCTTTTAACCATAGATACCAACAGGGGTTAACAATTTCATAATTTTGAGGTTTCATTAAAAATGTGAGCATCTCAAGACAATTTTCCACATGAGAAGTTATTAGCAGATAGTTCTTATCCCTTCTTAATTATTGTGCTTAGGCTCAGTGAACTGTGAGTTTTCTGAATGGAAGAATCTAGAAGTGAAACAAGAACTTTTTCATATCATCTGTGTAGTTTCCATCCACATGTAATCTTCATATGAGAAGTGTATTCTCTTTGTACTAAGGGGAACACAATAAAACTGTTATAAGTATAACCAAAATTCTAACAAGCATTCATCTGGATTATTTATAATATAAAATAAGCAATGTTTTTAATGTGACCAGAGAGACAGTATGGGGTCAGAGCTCTTGACTTGCACAAGGCTGTCCCAGACTTGATCTCAACATCACATATGGTGCCCTTGTGCCAAGAGTAAGCCCTGAGAATACTGGGTGAGGATCATAAAAAAAATTCTGTTTAGTTTCACTTGATGACCAGTGTCTCATATTTACAGTGAAACTTGCATTGAAAGATTACTATAGAAACCTCTCCTGTGCCTGTCTGGTTTTTTTTGAATACCTGAAGGTCTCCTCAGAGGCCTAGGGAGCACACCCCTAAAAAACTGCATTTTGAAGCTGCCCAGTGAGTAAACTCTGGCTGTGGGGATTGCCACACAATAAGCTGAGCTCTCTGGCCTGTGGAGGCTCTGCCCTGCTGTGTCTTTGATCACTCTGAGGACTTCAAGAGAAACTTCTCCAGTGCCTGTCTGTGTTTCTGAATAACTGAAGGTCTCCTCAGAGACCTAGGGAAGGCACCCCCAAAAAACTATCAACTAGAAGCAGCAGAAGAGCACGGCTGCTTCACTTTGCGACCATGCATTTTTCTCACCAATGAACCCCACCACAACACACAGGAAAAACTACACTGCAAGCATGACAATGGAGAAAACTCGCAGGCAAATACCCGCACAGAGAATGAAGATGAAAGCTCGGATGACCTAATAAATTCCAACCATCTGATTAACCTCTCGGATAAGGAAATTAAAATAGCAATATGGAAGATATTTGTAGAACTCAAAGAAAGCATAGATCGATCTGAACAGAACACAAAGACTGAAATCAAAAAACTCTAAACTGAAATAACAGATCTGAAAAACATGGTAGCTCAACTGAAAAACTCAATGGATGGCCTCGCCACCAGGGTAACAGCAGCTGAGGTGAGAATCAGAGTACTGGAAGATGTGATGCAGAAAAACTCAAAACAGCAGAAGAAATTGAAAAAGAAACTTAAGACAAATGAACAGTCAATGGAAAAAGTACTCAAGGAATTTGAACAGATGAAAATAGTAGTCTTTGATAAACTTAACAGAAACAATATAAGATTCATTGGAGTACCAGAGACCCAGGCAGGAGATTTCCAGGAAGAATCAACTGTCAAAGACATCATCAAAGAGATATTTCCAGAGTTAAAGACTACATACAATCAAATCCTGCATGACCGAAGAGTACCAGCTAAAAGAGACCTGAAGAAAAACACTCCAAGACATATCCTTGCTACAATGACAAATCCCACAAATAGAGAGAGAATACTGAAAGCAGCAAGATCAAAAAGGGACATTACATTCAAAGGAGCATCTCTAAGACTTACAGCAGACATGTCACAAGAAACTCTCAAGGCCAGAAGACAGTTGTGGGATATTGTGACAAGACTGAATGAAATGAATGCCTCACTGAAAATACTGCACCCAGCCCGACTCATGTTCAGGTTTGAAGAAAGAATACATAGCTTCATGGATAACTAAAAACTCAGAAACTTCACAGATGAAAAATCTGCCTTAAAGGAAAAACTGACAGGTCTCCTCTAAGACAAGAGAGACCAACAAACACAGCAAACTTACTTACAAAGATGACATTAAATCCTATGACAATCATCTCCCTCAATGTCAATGGACTAAATTCACCAATTAAAAGACACAGAGTGGCAAAATGGGTCAAAAAGATGAATCCAACCTTCTGCTACCTACAAGAAACACATCTGAATAGTCAGAACAAATATAGACTCAAAATCAAAGGCTGGAGGAAAATCATCCAAGCAAACAACACCTTCAAAAAAGCTGTAGTGGCCATATTAATATCTGATGACAACAACTTTATACTCAGAAAAGTGGCAAGGGACAAACATGGACACTATGTACTAATCAAGGGATATGTGCAACAGGAAGAAATCATATATGCACCCAATGAGGGACCAGCAAATTATCTAATACAGTTGCTGACAAATCTGAAAGAAGAAATCAATAATAACACAATAATTGTGGGAGACCTCAACATAGCCCTGTCAACACTTGATACGTCAACCAGACTGAAACACAACAAAACATACTAGCCATGAAAACAGTAATGGAAGAAAGAGGACTAATATATATATATGACACTCCATCCCAAAAAACCTGGATACACATTCTCCAATGTACATGGGTCATTCTTCAGAATAAACTACATGGTGACACATAAAACATACCTCCATAAAATCAAAAGGATAGAATTCTTGCAGGCTACCTTTGCTGACCAGAAGGCTCTGAAATTAGATGTGAACTACAAAGGCACACAGAAGAAAAACTTTAAGAATCGGGAATTAAACACCCTGCTACTGAACAAACAGTGAGTCCGAGATGAAATCAAAAGGAAATCAAAATTTTCCTGGGAACAAATGATAATAAAGACACAAACTGCCAGAATATATAGGACACAGCAAAAGCGGTCCTGAGAGGAAAATTTATAGCTCTACAAGCACACATCAGTGAGGAAGAAGAGGCATACCTGAATTACTTAATGGCGCAGCTCAAAAAATTAGAGAATGACCAACAAAAGGAACTAAAAATAGGGAGACAGAAGGAAATAACAAAGCGGAAAGCAGAAATCAATGAAGTGGAAAAACAAAACACAATCCGAAAGATCAATGAAAGCAGAAGTTGGTTCTTTGGAAAAATAAACAAGATTGATAGACCATTGGCAAAACTCACAAAGAAAGAAAGAAGGAGAAATCTGATAACCTGTATTAGAAATGAAAAGGGGGAGATCACGACAGATCTTGCAGAGATCCAAAGAGTAATCAGAGACTACTTTGAGAAATTGTATGCTACTAAAAATGAGAACCTAGAAGAAATGGAAAAATTCTGGACACTTATAAACTTCAACATTTAAAGTGGATGTAGCATATCTAAACACAGTATCACTACTGAGGAAATTGAAACTGTAATCAAACATCTGCCCAAAAAGAAAAGCTCAGGTCCAGATAGATTTACTAATAAATTTTTTTCAAATCCTTCAAGAGGACCTATTACCAATCTTAGCCAGGCTCTTCCATGAAATTGAAAAAATGGGAATAGTCCCAAACAGCTTTTATGAAGCCAACATCACCTTGATACCTAAACCAGACAGAGATGCTACCAAAAAAGAAAATTACAAACCAATATCCTTGATGAATAAAGATGCAAAGATCTTCAACAAAATCCTGGCAAATAGGATCCAACGCATCATCAATAAGATCATACACTACGACCAAGTAGGTTTCAACCCAGGAATGCAAGGATGGCTTAACATCCATAAATCTATCAACATCATACACAGCATCAACAAGACGAAAAATAAAAAATCAGATGATCATATCAATAGATGCAGAAAAAGCATTTGATAAGGTCCAACACCCATTCTTGATCAAAACTCTCAGCAAGATGGAATGAAAGAAACCTTTCTTAATCTAGTTGAAGCCATCTACCAGAAGCCAATGGCAAATATTATCCTCAATGGAGAAAAACTAACAGCCTTTCCTCTAAATTCTGGCACAAGACAAGGCTGTCTACTCTCACCACTCCTTTTTAATATAGTAGTGGAAGTTCTTGCTATAGCAATCAGGCAAGAAAAAGATATCAAGGGAATCTAGATAGGAAAGGAAGAAGTCAAGCTCTCATTGTTTGCAGATGACATGATACTCTACTTAGAAAACCCTAAAGACTCTACCAAAAAGCTTCTTGAACAATAGACTCATATAGCACGGTGGCAGGCTACAAAATTAACACACAAAATCAATGGCCTTTTTATACACCATAGTGATAGGGAAGAGAAGAAGTCAAGAAGGCAATCCCATTCACATTAGTGCCACACAAACTCACATATATTGGAGTCAACTTGACCAAAGACATGCAGGTCCTATAGAAAGAAAACTATAAAGCCCTGCTCCAAGAAATAAAAAGAGGACACACGGAAATGGAAACACATACCCTGCTCATCGATTGGCAGGATGAACATCATTAAAATGGCAATACTCCCCAAAGCATTATACAGCTTAATGCGATCTCCTTAAAAATACCCATGACATTCTTCAAAGAAGTGGATCAAACACTTATGAAGTTCATCTGGAACAATAAACACCCTCGAATAGCTAAAGCACTCCTAGGGAAAAGGAGTATGGGAGGCATTACTTTCCCCAGCTTTAAACTGTACTACAAAGCAATAGTTATCAAAACAGCATGGTATTGGAAAAAAGGCAGACCCTCAGATCAGTGGAATAGGCTTCAGTTCTCAGACAGTGTTCCCAGACATACAGTTACCTAATTTTTGACAAAGGAGCAAGAAATCCTAAGTGGAGCAGGCAAAACCTCTTCAATAAGTGTTGCTGGCAGAACTGGTTAGCCACTTGCAAAAAAGCGAACATAAACCCCCAGTTAGCATCATGTACGAAGGTAAAATCCAAATGGATTAAAGACCTTGATATCAGACCTGATACCATAAGGTATATAAAACAACACTTCGGTAAAAAAAAAAAAAAACAAACTCCATAGCATTGAGACTAAAGGCATCTTCAAGAAGAAAACTGCACTTTCCAAACAAGTGGAAGCAGAGATCAACAGATGGGAATACACTAAACTGAGAAGCTTCTTCACCTTAAAAGAAATAGTACCCAGGATACAAGAGCCTCCCACCGAGTGGTAGAAACTATTTACCCAACACCCATCAGATAAGGGGCTAATATCCAAATTATACAGGGAACTGACAGAACTTTACATGAAAAAAAAATCTAATCTCATCAAAAAATGTGGAGAATAAATGAATAGACGCTTTGATAAAAAAGAAATACAAATGGCCAAAAGGCACATGAAAAAATGTTCCTCGTCACTAATCATCAGGGAGATGCAAATCAAAAGAACGATGAGATACCATCTCACACCACAGAGATTGGCATACATCACAAAGAATGAGAACAATCAGTGCTGGCAGGGATGTGGAGAGAAAGGAACTCTTATTCACTGCTGGTGGGAATATAGTCTCCAACCTCTATGGAAAGCGATATGGAGATTCCTCCAAAATCTGGAAATTGAGCTCCCATTCGACCCAGCTATTCCACTCCTAGGGATATACCCTAAGAACACAAAAATACAATACAAAACCCCCTTCCTCACACCTATATTTATTGCAGCACTATTCACAATAGCCAGGCTCTGGAAACAATCAAGATGCCCTTCAACAGACAAATGACTAAAGAAACTGTGGTACATATACACAGTGGAATATTATGCAGCCGTCAGGAGAGATGAAGTCATGAAAATTTCCTATACATGGGTGTACATGGAATCTATCATGCTAAGTGAAGTAAGTCAGAGGGAGAGAGAGAGAGACGCAGAATAGTCTCACTTATCTATTGATTTTAAGAAAAATAAAAGTCATTTTTGCAACAATCCTCAGAGACTATAAGAGGAGGGCTGGAACTTCCCGCTCACTTCACGAAGCTCACCACAAAGAGTGGTGAGTGCAGTTAGAGAAATAACTACACAGAGAACTACCATAATCATGTGACTAAATGAAGGAACTGGAAAGCCTGTCTAGAGTACAGGTTGGGGTGGGGTGGGGTGGAGGGAGATTTGGGACATTGGTGGTGGGAATGTTGCACTGGTGAAGGGGGGGTGTTCTTTACATGACTGAAACCTAATCACAATCATATATGTAATCATGAAGTTTAAATAAAGGAAAAAATAAATATAAAAAATAAAGATTACTATAAAAAAGTATAGTAAATGTTCGCTAAATGACTCTGTTATATATACTAATATAAACTGTTGAAACATTAGCATTTGGATCATAATTTTCCTTAATATTAAATTAATGCCCAGACATAGTTTAATAATAAATCATTTCTCTAGTAGTGAAACTTCATAAAAAGCAATAACAAGAACAATACTTATAATAGTGGTAGTGATTAACTCAGCACATTGCAGTATATAATATAAACTGAAGTCTATTGGAAAAGATCTAGGTAGGCCTTATAGTTATCCATCCTAATTTACAGATGTGAAAAGGAGTAAATTCTTGTTTGAGTTTTGTTCTTGACTTTTCTTTTGTTTTTTTGTTTTGTTTTGTTTTTGGGCCACACATGGCGGTGCTCAGGGGTTACTCCTGGCTGTCTGCTCATAAGTAGCTCCTGGCAGGCACGGGGAACCGTATGGGACACCGGGATTCGAACCAACCACCTTTGGTCCTGGATCGGCTGCTTGCAAGGCAAATGCCGCTGTGCTGTCTCTCCGGGCCCCAGATTTCTTTTGTTAAACATAATACATCAATCTACACCTCTGTTGTCATAAAAGATAATATTTTAATCTATTTTAAATAGTTGAGTAATATCCCATTGAATATATGTATTAAAACTTTATCTCGTCACCAGTTGGTGAACATTTAGGCTGTTTCCATTATATTTCAAAATATCAGTATTTAAGTATACAAATGTATCTTGAAATTAGAGAAATTTTTCTTTTAAACAAATTCCATATAGATGCTCTATTTTATTTTACTAAGGTTTATAATGCTGTTTAAGCTACTGTTTTAACAGTTGCAGCAGCCATCACACAAATCCCTCCATTACTGTTTCAAGGTCCCGCCACCATTATCCCAGATATCCCTTCCTCTCCAATATAGTCCCCTCAGTTTCCAGTTGTATTGATCATGTCTCTGGTTTTATTATATTTGGAACAGTCTAATCTTTTTCTTAGTTTAGTTTCTTTATATTTCATATATGAGAGAGGTCACCTAGTATTTGTCTTTTAATATTTTACTTCACATAGCATAACATCCTCCAATTCAATCCAAGTTGTAACAAACTGTAATTTTTAGCTTTTTTCATAGAGCTTATTTGTCACAATTTTTTTTTATCAGTTTAACTGTTTTGAGAAATTTGGGTTGTTCCTAGACCTTAGCAATATTAAACAGTGCTGCAATGAACATAGGTATGCATATGGTATTTTTGGATCAATGTTTTGTGTTCATAGAAAAAATACCTAATAGCAAAAGCCATGGGTTACATTAAAGTTCTATTTGTAATGTTTTGATAAGTCTAAAATCATAAGTAATTTTCCAAAGTAGTTGAACCAGGTAGCAGTTCAATTTCAGTGAATGAAAAATCATTTTACACCATTTCCTCCCTACACTTATTGTTTTTGGTCACTGATATTTTGATTTGGATTTCCTTGATAATTATTAATGGTAATATTTTTTTCATGTGCTTCTTAATCATACTTATATAGTCTTTGGGAAATTTCTTTTATGCATGTGTGTGTGTGTGTGTGTGTGTGGTTTTTGGGCCACACCCGGTAACGCTCAGGGCTTACTCCTGGCTATGCACTCAGAAATTGCTCCTGGCTTGGTGGACCATATGGAACATTGGGAAATTGAACCGCAGTTCGTCCTAGGTTAGCACGTGCAAGGCAAACACCCTACAACTTGTACCACCGCTCCAGCCCCATTGTTGAGAAATTTCTATTCTTTTCATTTTTGGTGTTGTTTTTGGAAGAGATATAATATTATATATATGTATATATATATATATATATACTATATATATATATCTTGGAACTTAATTCAGTCTTATGTGTGGTGTGGAAATAATCTCTCCTAATAAATAAAATGTCATTTTACTCTTGGTCTCACTTCTCATACAATACAGAAGCTTTACATTTTTATCTAGTACTATTTGTTTAGTTTTGTTTTCTTTGCAATCATGGAAATGTAACTTTAAAAAAATTACTATTTTGATTAATAAATTTTAATTAAGTCACCATAATATATAGTTGCAAATTTGTTCAAGATTGAGTATGCCATAACCAGTGCACATTTCCTTTTTCCATGTCCACAGTTTTCCTCCCCCCACCTCCTGATGGCACACATAGTTTCTCTCTCCTTCTGTATTTGCATGAATGTATGTATATATGTATATGTGTATATACTATCTCTCATTTTTTCCTTTAGGTAATACTTATTTTGTAATGCTGTTAGCAAAGGGATATCATACATATAACTTCATCTCCATTCAGTACCCAGTTCTTGTCCAGAATGATCACTCAAGACATTCATTGTATAGTGGTCCCTTCTCTGCCCTAACTACACTCCCCTGCTCTTTCAAGTTTCCAACCATGAAATAGTTTTCCTGGCTATCGTCTCTATTGTTTAGGAATATTATTACCATATTATCTTTTTATATACCACATGAGAGTGATTACTATGTACATCTCTCTCCACCTGACTCATTTCACTAAGCATAACACTTTATATCCATCCATATATAAGCAAATTTCATTACATCATTTTTACTAACAGCTGTGTAATATGCCACTACATAGCTGTACCATTGTTTATTTTCTCATCTATTCTCAGGCACTTGGGTTGCTTCCAGATACTAGCTATTTTGAATGTACACTCAATTATCCAATGGAGGAAAGCTGGTGCTTTTGAAATAATATGCATGTTTGGAAAGCAACAAAAGAAAAGAACTTTACTAAAGAAGTTTACATAGAATAAAACAATCATAGAAATACAAAATCAAAACTATCTTGAATAAACAGATCAATTAGTTTTTTAAGTGTTTCTTCTTGCTCATAATGAATAGGATTATTGTCATAAGATAGTCTAAAATGTTTTATAATTTATATATGCTTATAGATATCGATAATAATTATTTTGCTAAAAGAAAATTTGACATATACTTTAATGATGGTCAAGGGATATAAAAATATCGAGGTACAAAATTATCTTTAAGTACCCACTGAGATTTAGATATTACAATTATTTTCTATGACCTCTCTGAACTTTATCAATTGTCAAAGAAAGATGTGATTGTCAGAAATCCAAGCACAGTCTCACACTTATTTTGAACCATGTTATGGCCAGCTGTTTGAATAAAATACTCTTTGGTTAAATCTCAGTCATAATCTTGTCACGGATAATCAGAGGACTATCAAAAGAAGCAGAATTAAATATTGGAAAAGCAAAGAGCAAGTGTTTATTGGAGTAATTTATAAAAAGAAAAGTAAACTAGTTATAAATGGAGTGTTTTATTATGCTTAGCAATTTAGTTTAAAAATCAAGAAAAAATGCATAATAGTAACAATGCAGCCATTTGGAACCTTTTAAGTTATCTTATGAGATACTTAATGAAAATCAAATTTTTAAATATGGTCCTTTTCATTTTTCTTTTATCTTTTCTTTTTTATGGAGGCACTCAGCATCACTCAGGGGTTTCCCCAGCTCTGAGCTCAGAAGTTACTCCTGGCAGACTTGGGGGACCATATATGAGACCAAGGAACAATCCCGGGTTGGCCACATTCAAGGCAAATGCCCTACCTGCTGTGCTATTGTTCTAGCCTCCAATTTTTTTTTTTAATTTTGAATATACCCTGTTGCTCGGAGACTATTCCTGACTCTGCTATTTGAGATCATTCTTGACTAAATTGGGAAAGGGGGAGAAATGTGGTGCAGAGGATTAAACCTTGATCTGCTGAATGCAAGGCAAGTGCATTCCCTATTTTATTATATCTCAGACACCAGAAGAAGACCAAAGAGCAAATCACAGGGAATTAATCATAGTTCTTTCAGCTTAATTTGTTTAATGTATTAATTGAGTTCGTTATAAGCAATGCAAAAAGTAAAAATAAAAACACAATGTCTCCATGTACTAGAAGAGACACTTAAATTTAACTTTATTTACTTCAATCATAATATCTGCATCAGATTATGATAATTAACTATTTTTGATTGATCAATTCACCACTGCACTGCAATATGCAAAGTTTTTCATAGTTGAGTTTCAAGTATGAAATATTCCATCAGCAGTCCTATCAATAGTGTCAACTTCTTACCACCACTATCTCACTGTTTTTGAAAGGCTCTAAATGTAGAAGTGTATTAAATTCTTTTTATTGAAATTTTTCAAAAAAATTAGCTTTTAGAAGATTCTAACAAAAACTTCAGTTCAAAGTGCCAAATAATATAACTAAAGAATGTTAAGTGGCATTTTCCATGTAAGGCTTGGTTAAAATGGAAAAAAATCGACAGATACTTTAAAACTAAAGAGAGAACAGGGAAAAAGAGCTGAAAAGATGAATTCAGTGCCAGAAAACAAGCATTTATTGAGGTACCCACAATAACACCTGTTCAATAACTTGTGCATAGATAAGTGAACAAATTTGTTCAATAACTTGTGATTAGGTAAGTAAACAAATTAAAATAGATGGTCTAATAATTTTAAGAATGTTAATTCTGGTTTCATATATTTTCTTGTTTTGTTGGTGACAGTCTTTACTGAGCATACGTGGCTCACTTTTCTCTCCAAGACGCAACAGTAGGGCAAGCCTATTCAGCTTCAGAGGACGTACAAAGGATATTGGCTCTGAGAATGACTTTGCTGATGATGAGCACAGCACCTTTGAAGACAATGACAGCCGTAGGGACTCTCTGTTTGTGCCACACAGACATGGGGAACGACGGCACAGTACGGTCAGCCAGGCCAGCCGTGCCTCCAGGGTACTTCCCATCCTTCCCATGAATGGGAAGATGCACAGCGCTGTGGATTGCAATGGAGTAGTGTCCCTTGTGGGTGGTCCTTCTGCCCTCACATCTCCTGTTGGACAGCTTCTACCAGAGGTGAGATCAATGCAAATAGCATCCGGGAAGGGAACTGTAACAGTGCCTGTGGTGGTAGTGGTTTAGATGGTTTGGTAGTGGTCTGTGAACTTTGCTGAATCTGGGGATATATTCAATCGTGTTATGAATTAGTTTTGTCAAATTTTTCTATTCAGATTTTTACAAACTAATTAAAAAACAAGTTGAGACTTATAGTTTATAATTGGAAGTATTAATTCCTTTATCATTATTCCTACTGTATAATTATTATTACTAGTTAAAAAGCACAACTTAATAAGCACAACAATCAAAATAAACACAGGGCATTGCATAAATACTCATATTAAGGATCTTAATATGACTGCCTGTTTAAAAGATTATTGCATTAAATATATACTTTTTAAATACTTGATTTTTTATCCATACTTCTTGTAATAATCTAATTATTGTTTGATTTCATGAAGCACATATATCTTTTTAGGCCTTTTGAAATCTTGATTACTTAATTCTGGAAATGAAAAATATCAAAGCATTGTATCCTTGTTAAAAATTCAGGATTTGTAGAGACCGGAGCGATAACATAATGGTAAGGCGTTTGCCTTGCAAATGGCCAACACAGAACAGATCCTGGTTTGAATCCTCACATCCCATCTGGTCCTCCGTTTCTATCAGGAGTGACTTCTGAGCACAAACCTCTCAGCAGTGCCAGGTGTGACCCGAAAAGCAGAAAAAATATATTTAGAACTTGCAAAGTGACTTAACTGCTGTAGATAAGTTTGAATAATAAGAATAAGGTGTGTGTGTGTGCACACAAGCACATACATACTGTTTTGTTAATAATATAAACATTTTTATGAGTTATACATTTTAATTTTAATATTAAGGATGTTAAGAAATTAACAATGTGGGGCCGGAGAGATAGCATGAAGATAAGGTGTTTGCCTTGCATGCAAAAGGATGGTGGTTCAAATGCCGGCATTCCATATGGTCCCCCGAGCCTGCCAGGACCTATTTCTGAGTGCAGAGTCAGGCGTAACACCTGAGCACTGCCGGTGTGACCCAAACACCCCAAAAAATACATTTTATAACTATAATTCCTAATTAAGGAACTTAGTACTGATTCATTTTAGGAGATCTTAACAATCTTTACCTGCATTAAAAATGTCTAAATTTGCAAAAAGGTCTATAAATATCTAATAATTTAACTTAAGGTAAATTAAGAAGCAGATTATATCATTCTGAAGCCCATGATATGTTTGGGTAACATGCTAATAAATCAGTAATAAACTTGAACTTTCTAGATCAAAGTTCCAAGGTGGAGGACTTAGAAGTCCATTTTGATGGCAAATCTAGGTAAGATACCTCTGAATTTTGAGGCTCTACTGTTTTTCTAATATTTTTCAAGAAGGAAAATTCTGTCATCATGACATTTATATATCATGTCATGTTTCATATATCATGTTATTAGTTATATCTGAAAATTCTTCACACCTCATGCTTTTCTTTGAGAAAACAGTTAGCTAAGTACCATCTCTTTCAGAAATGTTTTGGATATAGCTATGCTCAGAAATAATAATTAGTTTATTTGAAATTTAACTTTAGGGCACTACTACTGAAACAGAAATAAGAAAGAGACGGTCCAGTTCTTATCACGTTTCCATGGATTTGTTGGAAGATCCTGCAACAAGGCAAAGAGCAATGAGTATTGCCAGTATTTTGACCAATACTATGGAAGGTAAGTCAAAAATCCCAGCTCCAAGCTATGTGGTGGCATTTAGACATGCCAAAAAAAAACAAACAATTTCCAAAAATATTTCTCCCTTATTATCAAGCATATGTCCTTTGCATCTACTCAATGAATACAAAATTCAGGCAGATATAACAATAGATTCTACTATTTCATATTGTATTTTTACATTTAGCCTTCAGAAGCTTTTGCAAGTACAAGGTACATATAGAAAATTCTTTTTTATATGTTAATTTCTGAACTTTGAAATTTTTAATACATGACTTTGAAAAAAATGTCATGACCAATGTTCATTATTATAAAAAAGCAAGCCAATTGAATTGGATTAACTGATTAAAAAATAAGTTTTAAAACCCTTGAATTAATTAGAAAAATAAATGACAAATATCAACTAGGTTTAAAGCCAAGTTTTCAAAATTTTGTTGTCCTACTTTTGTCTCTCTCTAACCAAGTATGACATTATTTCAGCTTTTCTCTTTTGTTGAGGATCGTATCTGATTCTGTGACTTGTTGTTTAGAGATCTCATTATGCCCAAATAAAGACTTTGGGGTCAACTCGACCTGTGATTCATTCTTTGCTTATCTGATGTGTTAAGTGTGCTAATGAATGACTTTGAACTTCAGTTTCCTCATTAATAAAACAGAGAGATTGATGTTCATGCATAAGGTTGCTGGAGGGATAAAATAAGTCATCATTATGAAACCACCTTGTGCCTGGCATTAGTAGGAGGTCAATAACTATTATCATTACTGTTGTTTCCTAATATTTTCTCTTGTTAATTCACCTGTTTGTTCCCTTTCATGCTGAAGTGAATGCAGATTTCGCCTAGCAACTTCTACTACTTGGACAATACTGGAACGTATAATAAAGTGCATCCTCTCACCTTTCTTTCCCTTTCTGCTCCTTTCTCTTTTAAAACAACTACCAACCTTCACCACTCCTATATGTGTGTCTGCTTGTGAAGTGTATATTATGCCTTTATTTTGTTTGTTTGTTTTTGGGTCACACCCAGCAGCACTCAGGGGTAACTCCTGGCTCTACATTCAGAAATTCATCCTGGATCATATGGGAAGCCAGGATTCAAACCACCGTCCTTCTGCATGCAAGGCAAACACCCTAACTCCATGCTATCTCTCTGGCCCCTATTATGCCTTTCTTATTGCTAGTTATAGTTTCCCCAGTTACTAGACAAATTTCTGAAATAATTGTTTTCAGCCTGAATGCCAAGATCTCATGGATGATGATATGAGTACCAAAAACCTAAAATTTACAGAAAAAATTAACAGTCTAGATGACGGCATATATTATAGCCATGTCAAGATTACATACACCAATATCCATAATGTCCTAATGCAATAACAGAAATCTTCTCACTGATTTCTCTGGAATATTAAACTCAGTACGTTCTTCCCTAACCTCACCTGCATTAGCTTGCACTCCCTCTTCCCCCAGCTGCCAGTAGCTTGCTCCTCCCTGTCCCTCCAGGTAAATGTTTTGAAGATTCACTGGTCTTCTGCTCCTTGCCATAGCAAAACCACTGAGAGGAAGCTGCCAGTGGTTCTGCTACCGATGTCAGCAGCATGTCTGCTCCCTAAAGCAAGAAGTAGAGAAGGAGACAGGGTAAGTCTAAATCAACAGTCCTACTTTGCACTTCTAATAGCATTAAGTTTGAGCTGATGTAAGAAATGACTTCCAAAAAATAAAATCCACCCATACACTGAATAAAATTGTCACTAATTAAAATGAAAAATTCAAAACAAGTGCACCAACATCACCTTTCATGAAGAAGTGCCTCATGGAATTGTTTAGGATGACAAGCATGATAGGTGTCCTTAGAAACATGAATAACTGGGGCTGGTGTGGTGGCGCTAGAGGTAAGGTGTCTGCCTTGCCAGCACTAGCCTAGGACGGACCACGGTTCGATCCCCCGGTGTCCTGTATGGTCCCCCAAGCCAGGAGCGACTTCTGAGTGCATAGCCAGGAGTAACCCCTGAGCATCACCGGGTGTGGCCCAAAAAACAAAACAAACAACCAAAAAAAAAAGAAAAGAAAAGAAACATGTATTACTTAGGAAACAGGAGACAAAGAGTATTTGGTTTTAATTAATATTCAGTGTTTTATTTTGTATATTTGTGAGGGACAATGGCTACACTTTATACTGTTTTTCCTTAGCTAACTTCAGAAACAAAAAGCTTACTTTTCTTTTTTTAATTATACTTAAATATTTTGAATGTGGCATCACTCAATGTTGATTAAGTATACCCAGCACACAAATTCATATTAGAGTGGTCTTCAATGTTGTCTTTCAATTGTTCCTGATAATGGTGGAAAATAATTTTTTCTTAAGTTGTCCTAACCTGTTTGTTTTTCTGTCTGTTTGTTCGTTTGTTTGTTTTGGTGGGTGGTCTTTTCTTCTAAGCTTAACCTTCCTTATTTAAGGCTTTTTGATCCGGCTGGCAACTTTAATTTTTTACCTTTTAAACTACAGCCAACTCACCATTTTCCAATGTAACAAATAGCATCTTTCTTGACAAAACCAGTAGCTGGGAAAAGTGAATTATTTAGAGAAAATCAGTGAGCGGAAAAAATGAATTATTTACTTTTTGTTAAGGAGGTGGCCCCACCTTTGGCTCTTGGCAAACTGAGTCATGAGCAAGGAATCAAGGATTCTACTTGAACCCTGTTTGGATCCAGGCAAGCTTGGACCTAAAGCTGTTGAGAACCTCCAGGACTGCACTCAAAGATGCTTGGCAGGACATGAGCCCAGTTTAGGGCCATAGTAAGCATGCTCCGCACCTGATGAAATATATAATACTTGTTGATCCCACCCTTGAAGAGATTTAATGTTAAGGTGAATTCAAGTTACAGGGAGGGGATAAAGAGAGTCAATAAAGGACCTGCCAGGGGTCTCAAACTTGCGGCCCACAGGCCGCAAACAGCCCTCTGTACAACATTTTGTGGCCCTGCCCTAGAGGAATCATTTTTTGTTTTGTTTTGTTCAAGGCTTACTACTGACTTTGCACTCAAGGATCACCTCGACTTTGCCTCCTGCGGCCCCTAGGTAAATAGAGTTTGAGACCCCTGAAAGAATATTTGCTTGTGTGGATAACTCACATAGGAATAATGGAGACATGGTTGTAGTTCTACCCTAAATGCTTTGTTTCAAAGTATGAGGTTCTCTTTTTTTATTTTGGCATGAATAATTCAATGGTTTTATTTTAGAACTTAAACAGCTTTGCTTCGCTTTTTCCTGGTGTCAAGATGAGCAACTCCTGCTGAAATTCCTGTCTTTAACTTTCCTCTGATTATTTTTTTTACACAATTCCTATTTGCTTATTTTTACCAATTAAATGGCAGGTAACATTTAAAAATATATATTCCAACTTTACATAAGCAAAAATATTTTGTCATGCAATTTTATTGCTTGCTAAAAGTTATAATATTTTATCTTTATATAAACATTATTTAGAGGCATCTAAAATAAAAGTAGTACAGATTAGTTATATGTACATTTACATATTAATTCAATGCAGATTTTTCTCTGACTTATGGCTCAAATATATTGCTTATGGGAAAGAGAAATAAACTGTGCTCTTGGAGGTTTTAATACATAAAGAAATAATCGAAGAATATATCTCTAGTAAAATTATATTAAAAAGAAGCAGTAAATTAATTTACTTAAAGGTAATTGTTAGTTTGTAGAAAGTTTATAGTTGTAGTAAAGAGATAGTGTTTATAGCTATAGTAAGAGATAATGTCTACTGTTACGTTATTCTATGTGCTGCTTTCTTCTTTGTAAAGTTATGTTCATAGTAAGCTGCACCATTTTTGGAGAAATAATTCACCTAATACCTAATACCCCAAGGGACTATCCAAGAAATTTATGCCATGGATGATGAAAATCTTTGCACTACTTTTAGAAAGTGGTGGTCCTTTTTCTTTCCCACACCCCCGAAATGAATGCAAGTTTTTTATTTTTTCTTTTGCTGATTGGGCCACACCCGGAGTCGCTCAAAGGTTACTCCTGGCTATCTTCTCAGAAATAGCTCCTGGCAGGCACCCCCGGGGACCTTGGGTCCTGACAAATGCAGCTGTACTATATCTCTCCAGCCCGAAAGTGGTGGTCTTATTTTGACAGTGCTTATAATGATTTGTAAAGCAGACAATAATGGAAATAATTGCAAGTTCTGCAGCCTCTTACAATTTAAATCAAGAGACATTCTTACCAAAAGAAGGTATTAGATAATTTCTCACTTTTACTTTCTTTCCCAAACTATTTGCAATATTTAACAAATTTGATTACTTTGATTATCACCTCTAAAGGTATGTGCATTTTTTTCTTTTTTCTCCCAATTATTGACTAGAGATACTTGAAGTCATGTTTCTCTGAAGGAAATGTATGTAACTATGAAAATTTATATTATAATTATGGTATGATAGTTACTCATATTAAAGCATGGAAGTTAGCATACTATGAGAGTTTCTAAGTTTACATATTTTCCATAAAATTCTTATTTGTAAGACAATTTTATGCTAATAGTGAGGTTCTTGTTTTCTAAAGGTAGCTATTTCCTCTTCATCTGTGCCCTCCAGTTATATTATGAAATACAGGGAAAAAGAAAGAATGTTGCTTAGTATGCAGTTCTGGAGACTTTTTGATTATTATTGGAGACATTGACAAAACAATCTTATTAATATGCCAGAAACTAATAAAAACATGTCTGGCCTGAAAAACTGAGATTGAGCAATACTGGTAAAGATTTCCATCCAGACCATCTTCCAAAACAAAAAATTTGACTTAATTTTTTATTTGTATCTGGAGCACAAGTCAACTTTAAGTGTTCTTTATTCACGTCTTAATCCACAAGTTTCTAATAACATTGAAAATAAGTGCTATTATCTACTAATAGTTTCATACTACTGCAGTATCTTGGAAAGCATATTTAGCCAATATAACTTTGGATTATTTACTAGCCTTCTCTTTGCATATGTTTCTAATATCCATTAATCCTTTATTAGTATATTTTTTCTTCCACACTTAGATTAATATATAATGTCTTTTAACAAGTTTAGATATTTAAAATCATTTAAAATTACTTTTCAATTAAATCCAAGGCTGCCTAATTAAAAGTAAGCTACTTTAATATATACTCTAACTTTTTCCCCAGAACTTGAAGAATCCAGACAGAAATGCCCACCCTGTTGGTATAAATTTGCTAACATGTGTTTGATTTGGGACTGCTGTAAACCATGGTTAAAGGTGAAACATATAGTCAACCTGGTTGTGATGGACCCATTTGTTGATCTGGCTATCACCATCTGTATTGTCTTAAATACACTCTTCATGGCCATGGAGCACTATCCCATGACAGAGCAGTTCAGCAATGTACTGTCAGTTGGGAACTTGGTAAGACTCACTAAAGTTCTTCTTTTAGAGAGAAATGTGATTTATTTCATAAATTCACATATAACTTTGAAGTTAAGATTAATTACTCATATGTATACCTAGACATCAATATACCTGTATTTTCATGATAGCAAACATATATTACAGTTAAAGAATGCCAAATATTTTAATATTTTAATTGCCAAATAAAATAATTTTACTTAGAAATAAATGTAATAATATTTTCCTTGGAATAATTGTCCTAAGGATATAATCAAGAGAAATTCTTGGGTATGAACAGGTCAGGCCCAAAAAACAAATATGAAAACAAGGTGCATAATTGGATGTGTAATTCCAGAGCTCAAAAGACAAGCTTGAATTAAAAACATTAAAATCACTATGTAATTTCATTAGAAAAAGAAAGAATGATTCCTAAAAATATACAATGTTGGGTGATTTGTTAGAGATGCTAATTTCTAACAACTGATAAGTTAATTTGAGATGTAGGAATCATATCTAAGAATATGAAATATAATAATAATAAAGCAATAAAAATAATGAAAAATTCCTAACTGGCAAGCAGGATATATATACATATATTTATATTACAAACCCAAGATAAGCACATGATGTCTACATTGTTGAAATTGGTTAAAGTGATTTTTGGGGGGTTTTTGGGACACACCCAGTGATGCTCAGGAGTTATTCCTGGCTATGCGCTCCTGGCTTGGGCGACCAAGGATAGAACCATGGTCCGTCCTAGGCTAGAGTAGGCAAGACAGACGCCTTATCCCTTGTGCCACCCTCCAGCCCCATAATTTATACTTATTATGAGTTGATAAAATCAGATTTAGAAGTAGAATTAATGAGTATATATGAAGCCACAAAACCTCAAAGAAATTAAACTCTTAAACAAGGTCTGTAGTGGTAGGTAGAATGGGAAGTAAAATCCATGGAAAGTTTCTTTGATAACCCAAGTGATAGTTTTAAGTTCTATTTACGTTATATATATATATTTTTTTCTAACTTTTTAAACAGAGAATAAAAAGTACAAGGATTTTTTCATGTAACTTTTTCATTTATACTTGTTTAATATCTTTATTTAAGCAACATGGTTACAAACATGTTTATAGTTGGGTTTCAGTCATAAGAAGAATACCCCCCTTTCACCAATACACCCCTCCTTCACCAATGCAATCTTTCTGCTACCAATACCCCCCATCTTCCTCCTCCTCTACCCTCTGCCTGTCTTCAAGACAGGCATTCTATTTCTCTCACTCACTATCATTGTCATGATAGTTTTTGGTATAGTTATTTCTCTAAATGCACTCACCAATCTTTGTGGTAAGCTTCAAATCATTGCCTGGTCCTTCCAGCCCTCATTTCTATTATCTCTGGGTATTATTACCATGCTGGCTTTTATTTTTCTTAAATACCACAGATGAGACTATTCTATGTCTATCTCTCTCCCTCTTACTTATTTTACTAAGCATAATAGTCTCCATATCCAGCCAGTGTAATAGTTTCCAGGTCCATACATGTATAGGAAAATTTTTTAACTTCGTTTTTCCTGACAGTTCCATTGTATTTCATTGTGCATATGTAGCACAGTTTTTTTAGCTACTCATGTGTTGTCAGGCATCTGGGTTGTTTCCAGATTCTGGCTACTGTAAATATAACTGCAATGTACATGGGAGTG